>NC_064257.1:55400000-55700000 GCF_003254725.2 Canis lupus dingo | reverse complement strand
GGGGCGATATTGCAGTTTTGATTTGCATTTCCCTTATGTACAGTATCTTTTCATGAGCTTACTGGTTATTCATATGTCTTCTTTGGAGAAATGTCTATTTGAAATCTTTGTCCATTTTTGAATCAATTCGTTTGTTTGTTGAGTTTTAGGAATTCTCTATATATTCTGGGCATTAATCTCTTTTCAGATATATGACTTGAAAATATTTTCTTCCATTTGTGGGTTGCCTTTTCACTCTGTGAATAGTGACTATTGATGGATAAAGAAGATATGATATAAATATACACTGGTATTGTATTCAGCCTTAAGAAAGAAAGGAATCCTATCATTTGTGACAACATGAATGAATCTGGAGGTCATTAGGGTAAGTGAAATAAGCCAGATAGAGAAAGATGAATACTGCACGATATCACTCACATGTGGAATCTAAAAAACAAAAAGTTGAACTTGTAGAAAGAGAGACCAGAAGAGTCATTGCCAGGGGCTGGGGACTGAGGGGCAAGGGAAATACGGAGAGGTTGGTAAAGGGCACAGACTTCAGGGAGGTCTGAGGATCTAATGTGTAACACGGTGACTATGTTGACAGCACTGAATTGTATAATTTAAATTTGCTAAGAGAGTAAAACTTAAATGTTTTCATCAAAAAAAAAAAAAAAGAGAAATATATGAGGTGATGGATGTGAATGTATTAAGTAGCTCCATGTGTTCGTTCTTTCTCAATGTACACATATATCAAATCATCAGAGTGTACACTTTAAATATCATACACTTGTGTATGTCAGTTATACCTCAGTAAAGCTGAGAAAAAAGAGTAGCCTCTTGGAATATTTATAAAAAAATATAAAAATAAAATACAAACAAAAAAAAAAACAAGCCCTGTGTCGGGGTTACTATAGTATGTTATTGTAACGCTGGATATGGAGGTAGAATGGACAATTTTGTATATCCCTTCACTATACAAAAAAGTTGAATCATTCAATCAGCCACTTACTATTTACTGAGCACCTATTATGTGTGTTTTGATACAATGGAAGGGACTCAAGGCCGTGCTATCTGATCACAGAACACAGAAAGAAAAGGAAAGGAAGAAAAAGGGATCAAAGATAAACTTTACCAAACTGACCCTGAGCCTTGCTTAGGGAGAAATCATGTGTGCAAACTAAAAGTCGCTGAGGCCTCCTTTGCCCTCATGTCCTAACTTGTCTCCACCTAAAATGCCATGATGGTGTGAGAAATAAGTCATTAATAACAGTTTTAAAATACATGTAGATTAATATGCTACTCCTATAATTTGAGATCTGACTAAATGGAAGCTTATATGAGCTAAAAAGACTATTCACGACAGGTCCTTCGCTGGCCCCAATAACCTCTCTCTACTACTTAGAAAGGGCTCCTCTTCTTCAACACAGGTTACTACCATCGTATGATTTTTTAAAAATCAGACACCATACTGCCATCCAGCAGGAAATCATCATAACACATATACAAATAAGCGCCCTCTTTGGTGTGCATCCCCCCTGTCCCCTGAGTTAGCAATGACCTAACCTATCACTTTGATTCAGGACACCATGAGCATGTGTATTAGCTAAATGTTTCCTCTGATAAAAGTGAACATTTACCGAGTACCAGCTTCATCTGACATTTACATGAAAAGGGCTCAGAACAGTACCTAGAACACGTGGTGGTGATATCAGCTTTTTATGCTATTAACCCACTTGAGCCACAAAAAAAAATTCTACAAGATGGCTACTCTTAAGCTTTTTCACTAAAATGCAGTGCACATATTCCTAAAAAAAAAAAAATCACATTTTGCAAAAGTTTGCAATAAACCAGCAGAATTCATACTGAGTATTGGGTTAAAAGGAGACCATTCAAAACAAATGAAACTTTCTAAGGACAGTGTCAATAGATTTAATTAAAATGGCACATTTAAAAAACATGATAAATGCCTGATAAGTAAAATGGGAATTTATGTGTAGTTTTTTCTTTCTCAATAATATAGAAAAAAAATGCTAAAGAAAATGAGGGATTTTAACTTTCTGAAAATGTGGAGTTGCTGGACTGATGGCAGTGTAAGAAAGAATAGACACTCTTTTAGATTTTATTTATTTATTTATTCATGAGAGATACACAGAGAGAGGCAGAGACCTAGGAAGAGGGAGAAGCAGGTTCCCTGTGGGGAGCCTGATGTGGGACTCGATCCCAGGACCCTGGGATCACGACCTGAGCTGAAGGCAGACGCTCAACCACTGAGCCACCCAGGTGTCCCAGAACAGACACTCGATACAGAGATGATATGCACCAGTCAGGAAACCATGCAGATGATCGTGGCAAGCCAGGTTATGTGCCAAATCAAGTCCAACTTGCCCAACAGTCAGAGGGAGACCATTTTGCACCATGCACAGCCCTGCATTCCCCCCCAGCTCACTGCACAGGGTCTTCATATATTTTGCATTCAGCTGCTGATACTCAGTGGTGCAAAACACAAACAGGTAGAGAAAATCTCACGGGAACCGGCACATATGCGTCGTATTGCTGGCATTCTCTTATTTACCAATCATGAGCGAGTCAATTCACATTACACAGACACATGTTGTAGGAGAACAAAGGTATCATCTTCATGTCACAAATGAGAAAACTGAGGTACCAGAAGGGTGGTGGGTGGGTGGAGGGGTGAAATGGGTGATGGGGATTCAGGAGTGTTGTGATGAGTACCAGGTGTTGTATGGAAGTGTTGAATCACTATATTGTATCCCTGAACCTAATATCACACTGTATGTCAACTAACTGGAATTTTAAAACTTAAAAAAATAAAGAATATTTAGTATTTAGAGGCCCCTCGCCCCCTCCCCCCCCAAAAGAATTTGCTTCAGAAAAAAACCATTAGTGAGCTATTTAGAACTTGCTGATTATTTCCCAGGTGACTTGGAGGCGAGAAGTAATACTACATATGTCTATAAGCAAAAATCCTGGGATATCCTTAAATATTTCTCTCTAAAGACCCTTTCTTTGCCACAAGCCCATCTAGTGTCACTTTGCTCACTTCTCTGATTTATTGCCTAAACTTATAACTTTATTCTCCTTCCTTCCAGATTTTTCCTGGACTTTCAAATGTGATTTTATTAAGGAAGAAATCTATCTTCTTCAGTCTCTACCTGTTTGTTCACTTGCATACTAACTAATATGGGAGCCCAGCAAAATAGAATCATCTAACTACCAAGATGTAAACTCTCTGCCACTTGGTGTTATAGTAACTGAGATTTTATTTTATTTTATTTTATTTATTTTATTTTATTATTTTATTATTTTATTTATTTTTGTAACAGATTTTTAAAAATTACATACTTATTTGTCATATGTAATTCACAATGTGGGGCAAGATACCAATAGATTCAACTGTCTCCCCAAATATTTACCTTTAAACAAATTCATCACCAACAAAGCCTACTAATGAAATGATATTCACTTGCTGTAGGGCAGGTTGTGTGTGTGTGTTTGTGTGTGTTAAGTCCTTTATTCTTTCTTGGTCTCTTCTTAGTCAACCACTCTACTTTTTTTTTCTCTTTTCCAATTTTTAAGTTTATTTATTTTTAAAAATTTTATTTAAAGTCAATTAATTAATATACAACATATTATTGGTTCCAGAGATAGAGGTCAGTGATTAGATAAGACTGATAAAGCTATCTGTTGTGATCAGGGCCACGTGACTGGTTTTTGGGCTAAATCTGTAAAGAAAAATGCTAATTCTGGCATAGGCTCTGGATAAGAAAAAGGATTCAAGGTTGGCTCCAGTGACTCTTGTACCCTTTATTACTTATCATTTCCGGCCTGAGGTTTTCTCTCCCTATTCACAGCAGGGATTCTCCAAGATGTTTCAGTTCACAGCTACCCGCAAAAAATCACACATCTTCATGTTCTCTCTCTCGGTGTAGCATTTCAGTCTTAGAGTGATTTTAGGAATGTGTTCCTAGATAACTTGGCACACAGCTGCACCAGCTGATTAGCTGCAGAATGTTCCATCTAGTGTCTCTCGGGCAGATTTCACAATTTGCCTTGTGGGTGACTGAATCATGCACATAAGGATCATGATGACTATCTTGGCCATCGCATGTCAGAGCCTTTTCAGTCACCTGAACTTGTATTTTAAGAAAGAGGAAACTGTTAAAATTTTAGCTCTTATTTGGTGATGTTTTAAAAGAAAGCTAAGGATTGCTACGGCTGAGGTCAAAGAGGTCGCTGGCTGCGTTCTACTCCAGAATTTTAATGGTTTCCAATCTCACATGTAGGTCTTTCATGTATTTTGAATTTATTTTTGTGTAAGGTGTAAGAAAGTGGTTCAGTTTCATTCTGATACTTGCGGTTGTTCAGTTTTCCCAAAATCATTTGTTGAAGAGACTCTTTTTACCATTGGATATTCTTTCCTCTTTGCAAAGACTAATCAATCATATGGTTGTGGGAACCCATTTCTGCGTTCTATATTCTGCTCCACTGATCTATGTGTCTGTTTTTGTGCCAGCCCTATACTGTTTTGATCACTACAGGTTTGTAATGTAATTTGAAGTCCGGAATTGTGATGTTTCCAGCTTTGCTTTTCTTTTTCAAGATTGCTTTGGCTATTTGAGGTCTTTTGTGGTTCCATACAAATTTTAGTATTGTTTGTTCTAGCTCTGTGAAAAATGCTGTTGATATCTTGATGGGGATTGCATTAAATATGTAGATTGCTAAAAAAAAAAAAAAATGTAGATTGCTTTAAGTACTTAGATTGTCTATTCTTCTTGTGTGAGTTTTGGCATATTTTATCTTTTAAGGAATTGCTCCATTTCATGTAGGTTATCAAATTTATGCGCATAGAGTTGTTCATTGTATTCCTTTATTATCCATTTAGTAAAGGATAATTATCCATTTATCATCCATTTTTATAGAGGAATCTGTAGTGATGTCCTCTCATTTCTGACATTAGTAATTTGAATCTGTTTTTTTTTTTTTTTTTTTTTTTAGTTAGGCTGGCTAGAGGCCTCTTAATTTTATTGATCTTTTCAACCAGCATTTGATTTTGTTTTTTTCTTATTGATTTCCTATTTTCGATTTCATTGATTTCTGCTCTAATTTTTATTATTTAATTTAGTTACTTTGGATCTAATTTGCTCATTTTTTCTGGTTTCCTCAGGTAGGAGCTTAGATGATTGATTTTAAAACTTTCTTCTTTGCTCATATATACACTTAATTCTATAAATTTCCTTCTAAGTACTACTTTAACTGCATCTCACAAATTTTGGTTAGTTGTGTTTTCATTTTCACTTAGTTTAAAATATTTCAAAATCATCCTGGAGATTTCTTCTTTGACACATGTGTTATATGGAAGTGTGTTGCTTAATGTCCACATATTTGGGGGTTTTCCAGCTAACTGTTTGTTATTGATTTCTAGGTTAGTTCCATTGTGGGCTGAGAGCAGACATTGTATGCTTTTCAGTTTTGGAAGTTTGAGCAGAGATATCCTCAAGTGCGGAGATTGTCTCCTCCATCACGTATAACCTACTTATCAGCCCAATCAAAGGCATTCTTCATTTCTGTTACAGTGTTTTTGATTTCTAGCTTTCCTTTATGGTTCTTCCTTAGAATTCCGATGCCTCTGCTTACGTTGCCCATCTCTCCTTGCATACTATCTACTTTTTTCATTAGAGCCCTTAGTAGGTCAATCACAGTTGTTTTAAATTCCTGGTCTGAAAAAAAAAAAAAATAAATAAATTCCTGGTCTGATCATTCCAACATCTCTGTCATATCTGAGTCTGCTTCTGATGCTTGCTCTGTCTCTTCAAACTTTTTTTCTCCCTTTTTGTATGTCTTGTAATTTTTTCTTGATACCTAAACATGGTTTGCTGGGTAAAAGGAACTGCAATAAATAACCTTTTGGTGATATAGCGGTCAGTTCTAAGGTAAGGGAAGTGTTCAATAGTCCTATGACTAAGTTTTAGGCTTTTAGTGAGCAATAAGATGTCTGAATATTAGCTAAATTTAAAAACTAATATGGTTTTCTACTCTAATAATAAACTTCAGTGAAGTTAATGAAAAAATTGTAATAGTAACAAAACTATGAAATACTTAAGAATAAATTTAGTGAATGACCAAGGTCATGTTTTATTATTTAATAAATGGTGCTGACACAATAGAGGTCTATCATACGTTACAAATTGAGTGTAAGAAATAAGGTGATAAAACTCCTACAATAAAATCTAGGCTACATGCACAACCTATACCTTTTTGAAAGACTTTTTTTTTTAAAAAAAGATTTATTTATTTATTTGAGAGATAGTAGGAAGAGGGGTGGGGTTGGGGAGAGAGAGGGGATGAGTCTCCAGCAGACTCCCACTGAGCATGAAGCCCAATGTGGGGCTCGATCCCATGACTGCAAGATCATGACCTAAGCTGAAATCCAGAGTTGGTCCCTAACCAACTGAACCATCCAGGTGCCCCTTTGGAAGATCTTCTTAAATAAGCCTAGAAACTTAGATAGGCATATTTGATTTAAAAAAATTTAAAATATATGGTAAAAATTCAATTAAAACAAATACATATGTAATATCTATAAATATCTGACATATGATATTTGTTATATTGCCTATTTGTTATATTAACAGATGGATAGACAAACAACATGACAAACTTGACTAGGCAATGAATTAAAGAGCAAATCCAAATGACGAACAAACCTGAAAGGATTGTCTAACTCACAATCAGGAAAAGGCAAATTTAAGGTAATACCCAGATATCACTTCACAGCAGATTGGCTAAAATTGAATAGACTGCTAACACCAGTTGCTTCTGGGAAGTAGGAAACAGGAGCTCTCAAATGTGCTTGTGGAAATATTAATTTAATCATTTTTTGGGAAAGCAACTAGGGAATATCAAAATTTTAAAAATACACATGCCTTTTAACTCAACAGCTAATATTTTCTCAAATAACACAAAATAGTTCACAGGATCTTAAAATCCAAGAATCTGAGAGTTTCCTTCTATTGTGTACCCCCAGATTAAACATTAATAATGAAGGATTATCCTCCATCTATGGAATTCTCAGTGAACTGAGAATTAAAATAGATAAAGTACCATAAAAGTGATCTAGCTATTGCTCCTCTACTGGATAAATTAAGGAAATACATTTGGATGCAACAACTGCTTCAGAATGTCATTCCCACAAATAAAAAGTAAAGCCAAAACAAAGCAAGTTATACATATACTTAAGGGCAATGCATTGAAAAAATATTTTGTGTAAGTGCTTCTTCTTTTGTAAACCTTCCTTTACAATTATTTTCATTTTAAAATATACAGCAAATACTTAAAATAACAGATATTTACAGGGACCAGATAGAGAACATATGTGTAAACATTTGCCCTAATGCTTAAATCCTTAATTGAAGGAACTGAGTGAGTGTGTGTGGAGGAGGGAATGTTTGCTTTTGCTTACCACATGCCCATCATTGGGCCTGCAGTTTTGGGTTATTTACACTGTTGAGAGTGTTCTCCACTTGTACCTGTGAGACAAGGTGGCCTAGGGCCTAGGGTCCACCATCTTCCATGGAAGAGCTGGGCCTGCAGCTTTGTAAGCAAGTAAACATCATACCACCTTTGAACACTAGGTATTGTCTCCATTTCGCAGATGAGGGATCTGAAGCATAGGGACGTTAGGTCATTGGCATAGGTCACATATCTAATAAGTGACAAGACAAAGCTTTTCACTATAGCACAGTTGTGTATTCCAGTGATGAACAGTTGAGGGCCATTTTTATTTTATAATTCCATGTTTGTTTTAATATGTAAGAAAGACTACGAAAATCATGCATGCTTATAATGTCACATATATTATTGCCAAGTTTTAAAATGAATTGATTTTAAAGATAAATATTACACAACTAATAGTACGAATGGCATGTGGACATGACAACATATCAGGACTAAGTTTGTTTGAACTTTTTGCTCTTCTTTTTTCTACCAATAACTTTATATGCCATACAGTTACCTTACAGGATAAAATCACCGTTTGGCATTTTGCTATACAGTTTAGCTCTAGCCAGCTGACCTCTAAATCTCTCTTCCTGAGGACTGCCCACTGGAGCCCAGGAAGTTGATTTGCTGTACTTGAAGGACACATGGGCAAAGTCAGCTAGATGCCCACCACACTCTTTCTCTTTTTCTATTTCAAGATCTCCATTGTATCACTTCCACTAAGATGTCAAATAACACAGACTCAGAATGCTCTAATATCTCTTTTTAAAATAAAGCTGTTTATAAAAATCAATGGCTTATAAGATATGTCTCTATATACTGTGTAGTTAACCAATGAATGTTTATTATGCCCTTTTTGTATGTAAGGCATTATATTAACTTCTTTGAGCACTGTCTTCTTGGCTTCATAATATTATAATTGAAGAGCATGAGATGTATATGTGAAAAGTGAACTTATAAAAAAAGTGGTGGTAGACTCCAGGATGCTCATTTTAAAAGGACAGTAGGATGCATTGGAAATGTCATAATTCAGAGTTAGATACCTGTGTCTGCTGCTCATTAATGGCATATTTGTGTGACCTTGGACAATTAACCTAAGTGTTCTGAAGATTTCTCACTGTAAAATGGGGAAAAATCTATTTTGCAGACCTGATTGGAAATCATGAGATAATGTTTTGCAAAATATTTCATAAACTTCATAGTGACCTGCAAGTATGTGTATCTATCTCTGTCTCTATCTCTATCATCTCTATCTCTATCTCTATCTCTATCTCTATCTCTATCTCTATCTCTATCTCTATCTAGTTTTTATTTATTTAAGTAAGCTCTCTCTCCAGGGTAGGGTTTGAACTCATGACCCCAAGATCAAGAGTCAGTTGCTCTTCTGACTGACCTGGCCAGGCACTCCATGAGTATATTTCTATTTGTCACAAGGTTTTCTATGACAGAAGCATATATTACTAATAGGAGTTTTAAGGCTGAGTTACAGAATAACTGGTTTCATGTTTAGCCCTAGAAAAATAGTCGACTTATTTTTATTAATTTTTTTATTAAGTTTTTTATTTTAGTTCCAGTATAGTTGGTATATAGTGTTATATTAATGTCAAGTGTACAATATAGTAATTCAAAATTTCTTTTTGTTTTTTAAAAAGATTTATTTATTCATGAGAGATATATAGAGAAAGAGAGAGAGAGAGACAGAGACACAGGCAGAGGGAGAAGCAGGCTCTTCGCAGGGAGCCCGATGTGGGACTTGATCCTGGATCCTGGGATCATGCCCTGAGCTGAAGGCAGACACTCAACCACTGAGCCACCCAGGCAACCCATTTTTTTAAAAAAGATTTTATTTATTTATTCATGAGACACACACACACACACACACACACACACACAGAGACATAGGCAGAGGGAGAGAAAAGAAGGCTTCCCGCAGGAAGCCAGATATGGGACTCGATCCCAGGACCCTGGGATTACAACCTGAGCTGAAGGCAGATGCACAACCACTGAGCCATCCAGGTGCCCCAGTAATTCAACATTTCTCTACATTACTCAGTGCTCATCATAAGTGTACTCTTAAGTCCCCATCATCTATTTCACCTGTCCCCACCTCTCCTCTGGTGACGATCAGTTTTTCTCTGTAGTTAAGAGTCTGTTTCTTTGTCTCTCTCTATTTTTTACCTTTGTTCATTCATTCTGTTTCTTAAATTCCACACATGAGTGAAATCATATGGCATTTGTCTTTCTCTGACTTACTGCGTAATATACTCTAGCTCCATCCATATCATTGCAAATGGCAAGATTTCATTCTTCTTATGGCTGAATAGTATTTTATTGTATATATAGACCACATCATCTTTATTCACTCATCAAAAGAGTAAATTTAATATAGTCAAAAGAAAGTATTGTATAATTACAAAATTCCCCCCTTGGAATTATTAAATAAGAAACTATTCTAAATGTGAAATAACTTATTAGAAAAGACTCATTTGTCCTACCAGATTCCAAGACTTTTTATAAAATAATGGTGATTAAATCAACATGGTGTTGATATTGGGAGATGCAAATAGACTCCATACATGCATGCATGTACACACACATCCACATACCTACACACACCCTTTCACATACACATGCACAGAAACTTGGAATATAACAGAGGTGGCATTGTAGACTGTTGGTGGAAAAAGACTATTAAATGGAGTGGACAATTGTTAACCAGATGAGAAAAAATAGGATAAGATACCAACCTCACACTCTCCATAAAATAAATTAATAATGTTCTGGTAGATTATAGATCTAGCTTGTAAAAATCTAAATCTTAAAACTTTTGAAAGGAAATACAGAAGAGTATATTACATTAGGATAGGAAAAGGTTTCTTAAGGCAAATTAAGAATAAATCATCAAGAAAGTTGGAAATTTTCAACTATAGTAAAATTAAAAATTTCTGTATGACTCAACAACAGACCATAAACAAAATTAAGAACCTTTACTGGAAGATTAAATTATCATCCATAGCTAACAGAAGTTTTTGAGTGTAGAATAGAAAAACAGATACAAGTAAATTGGAAAAACACTAAAAATAAAAACAAAATAGGTCTAAAATATGAATAGATAATTCACAAGAGGAAACATATGTGGTCCATAGCCATATATAAAGATAGTCAAACTCTCAGTAATTTGAGGAATGCACCCATAATCAGCAAAAATTTAAAGTCCGATTATATCACCTGTTGGTGAGAATATGAGGTGAGTGAGAACTCTTGCTTGTAGAAATAATGTAAATTAGCACAACCATTCTGGAGATACTTTTATGATTTTCAATAAAGTCAGAGTGCACATACCCTGCAAATCAGCAATACACATCTACATATTAATTCTCATACATGGGTAAGGTGACAAGGGCAAGGGTGTTTATTTCAATGTTGCTGGTAATAGTAAAAATGGTAAGTGTGGGATCAGCCAAATTGCCTGTCAGTAGAGAAATGAACAAGCAAGCTCTGGTTTAGTCTTACCATGGAGGGTTTAGCTGAAGGAAAAGATGAAATAAAGAAGTAAAAGAGAATTATCAAAATGGCTAAATCTCATTAATGTCTGAAATAAAGCAAACTGCAGAATGATACAGTAAATGTGATATAATTTCTGTGTAAATCCTATAGCATTTAAAAATTTACACATAGTTTATGGATATACACTTGCATAAAATGTGCTTGGAATGATATAATCGAACTTCAGTTTCCTGTTACATCTGGCGATGTTGGGCAATTCCCTGGGATGGAATCTTAGTTGTTTCAAATATTTTATTCCTTAACAGAGGGATCTGAAGCAAATAAGGAAAGATGCTAATGTTTTAAAAATCAGAATGATAGGAAGGAGTATAAACCATCATTTTTACTATTTTATCAAATGCTTTTCTTCTGTATCTGTCACAATTTTTTTTATGATCCAGGAACTTTACTCCCCATTATTACCTAGGAGAAATTAAACATATATTCACAAAAGACCTATACAAGCATGTTCATGGCACCTTTATTCTTAACAGCTCTACACTTGACATAATACAAACGTCCGTCAACAGAGGAATGGTAGTCACACAGTGAAATGCTGCTCAACCATAGGAAGAAATGAGCTGCTGCCACACATAACAACATGGATGAATCTCATAAAAGCTTATGTTGAGCTAAAAAGAAAAAGACACAAGGAAGCTACATTGTAAGATTCCATTTATATACAGCAGGGTTGGCCACATCAGTTGAATAGCCCAGCACAAAGTGAAAATGGGGGCCCATTGTTCATGAAGCCGGAAAACAGTATCTAAAGGTACTAAGATATAAAGCTTTTTCTTCTTCCAAAGTCTTTTGAATTTTCATGGCACTTTTAATTTGTTATTCCATGGGGTTCTCAACAAAGAAAAATTAAAAATTAAAATTGTTATATTTAAATTTAATATTAAATATTACAATTCATTGTTCATCCTTATAATGTGCCATGCTAGTTTTAAATGCAGATGTAAGAACGTTCATCTTGTATGAGGAATAACTGAAATTACACAACTGGTGCTTTGTGGCTCATGCATACACATGTATTTCGTTCTTATCCAAACAGTGAAAGTGCTGCACAAAACTCATAGAACTGTTTCTATTTCACAGCCTGCTATGTGAGCATTGTACCAATGCTCTGTTCCTTCTGTTTAACGATGAGTAGAGTCTGAAGGGTAAAGGGACTATGGGTCACACTCTGGCCTATCCTTCCTTTCCTTTTATAGCACCGTTTACAGGATCAGTGATCGACCAATACAGGGAAGTAACACAACTAGCAAAGGACATGATAAGGCTCCTTGGTCATTAGTGTTTCTTAGAACCCCATTGCTTTCCTTCTGTGTTTGAAGCAAGTTCTGATTGGAATGGAAAGTGTGACTTCTGAGGCTCGTGGTGCCCATGCTTACTCATTCCTAGAGGTAACCTGCTTACCTCATGCTGAGTCTCACTGAAGCCTCCCTCATCATTTGTCCTCTGGAATTGTGTCCTCCTGGAGCATGTAGAGCCCACGTGTGAATGGGGCAACAAGGAACAGCAGATGCACACCATTACTCCTTTGTCCAATCAGATGCCACTTACGAAACACAAGTTCAAAGATAAAGTTATTGAGAATTTCAAGAAAATAATAGTAACAGAGCACTGAACTAAATGTGAAGCCCCCTTGAGCATAGTTATATCTGTATACATTTCGTTAATGTGTGGATACATTTCTCACAATTCAGCAAACTTAAAATCTGTGCAACTTGTTATGTGTAAGTTGTAAGTAAATAAAAAATAAAATGACCAAAAAAAAATGACATCCCCCTCCCAGTTTTCTCCTAAGTGTAAAACTACAGAAGAATTTTATATTTTGATTTAATTTTTCTGGTGACTAATCATGTACCGAACAAAATCAAATTGATTAAATAATCAATAGATTACTAAATTGATCAGTTACCAGCTTCCTCTTCCATTTCCCCCCAGCTCTGTGACCTACTTCAATAGTTGAAAATAGCAAAACTATTACACAGTAACAGAAGGTAATTTATTTTGTCTTGTTCCATATTTCTTTTTTTTTTACAAAGAAAGTGTAATTATCCGTTTGAATAGCATAATACATGAAAAAGAAGGTTGTAATGATCAGGCTACAATTTCAACAAAAAAAAGGTATTTCTTGCTTCTTTTATGCTTCATGAAACATGTAATGTGTCTGCAATTTATGAGGAATTTACATTCATTTTTCTCAGTGACAGTATAAGCCCCTAGAGAGAAAAGGCTTTGATAGGGATCATGATATTTTGCCTCAATGTACTCATTTATCCTGGTCAAGGATGCAAATTGGAGGACGTTTCCCTCAGTGCCATGATAATCACACATTGAGAAGGAAGAGAGTTCAGTATTGCTGGACTTTTGTTCACACTTAGTTATCACATTTGCAATGCGATCAAGAGCTTTAACATACTGTCCTAAGATTTTATTTTACCATTTTTCCCAATGACTAACGTCCAGCAGGATAGTGAATTATTTTTACATTTGTCTGTAACACAAAAGCTAACATACCGTTTAATTCTTAGTTCGTGGAGGCAATGTTTGACAGAAGTACTTTGTAAAGAGATTTAGGAATACGTCTTTTTTAAGTACTATGTTATTTGTTCAGAGCTAATTTATTACCCTGAATATTTGCTATCTTTAAAGGGAAAAATCATTTTAAGAGAGTACAACAAATGGAAAAAATTTCAGGCATGAAAAGTTTTTTATTTTTTTATCTTGCAGTCCAACAAATTGCTCAGTGCTTCTACATGTTGTCTATAGGAGGAGATCCTGAGGGGAGGTGTATGGTGAGCGGAGTCAATAGCATTACAAGCTTGCCCAAAGGAAGACAACAAAACAAGGGCAACACTTTCCAAATCTCAAAAACCATTACCAGCATTATTCTTGTCTGAATTACTATTACTATTACTATTACTATTACTATTACTAACGACTCAATTTGCTCTTTTTTTTTTTTTCAGTGTATAGCTGAAGATGTTTCTCCTCTTGTTCTGAATCATTATTTTGATCTTTCACTGAATGGTTCATACTGTGGGCCCTCTGGGACTTAATTCAACAAGACCGAATCCGAAAACATCATTCTCCTCTTTAAACCAGCTCTTCCTTTTCTCTTAATTCAATTTTATCATCCTTTCAACCACCATAAGATTTTGTCCACCAAGGGCCTCAAGAATCCACTAGTCTCTTCTCCAGCATCCTCTACCCTCCTCTCCTAGGCCCTCCTTTCCCTCTGACGTGCAATAGCACACCACTTCTCTTCCCTGCCTTAATTTCTGCCCTTTTTACTGCATCGTGTGGAGTCCCCCAGCCAAATGCATCTCCATAAGATGCCGTTTTGAATCTATAATTTTTAAAAAAGATTTTATTTATTTATTCATGAGAGACACAGTGAGAGTGAGAAGCAGGTTTCCTGTGGGGATCGCCATGGGGGACTCGATCTCAGGATCCCAGGATCATGACCTGGACCGAAGGCAGATGCTCAACCACTGAGCCACCGGATGTTCCTTGAATCTATAACTTTTAAAGAACTCAGCTAAGATAATGAATCTTTCAGAGGAAGACTGATCATGTGAAGGAACAAGCAGTCCCTGGTGCTCACTCTCAGTTGCCTCGGATGAATTTATTACAGAGGTGGAGTTGGAGAATCATCGTCACCTAGGGCTCTCAGCGTCAACATTCTTCATGATATTGTCAGCCCATTTTGATACAGGGAATTAGAGCTGCAAGATCCTTTCGTGTCTTTCTGACCCCAAAGAAATATGCATTCCTAACCTTTACTCCAAAAATAGTCTTTTATGGCCATTTTATTTTTTAACATTATGGACTGTATAAAAAATCATGAAATTATAATGTGTAATACACCAGAGGGGATCTGGAGACATTTGTATCATGTTCAGTGAAAAGATCCATTACATTTACTTTATATAATTGTATACTTTGTAAATATTAGATATTGAGTGTGCTTAAAATGTTCAAATAAAATCCTTCAGTTTTTTTTTTTTTTAAGATTTTATTTATTTATTCATGAGAGACACAGAGACACAGGCAGAGGGAGAAGCAGGCTCCACACAGGGAGCCTGATGTGGGACTCGATCCCAGGACTCCAGGACCACACCCTGGGCTGAAGGCAGGAGCTAAACTGCTGAGCCACCCAGGGATCCCTGAACATAACACTTTAATATTAAGTTTTATGCTTTTAATGGTTGTATTTAATTTCTGATTAATATTTTTGGATAACAATCTCTTCATTTTTCTTGATAGTCCCCATCAAAGAGAAATCTTGTTCACCTAGTACGTGATTCTAAAAATTAGAGCCATTTGGAAACCATTCAAGTGAAGCATTTATAACAGTTGACACTGTACCTAAGGCAGCTCTTTTTTTTCCCTTCAGAGATGTAACATTAAAATCATTTTTAATGTGAATAGATCTTAAATCTACTTCAATTGTTCCAGCTCAGAATTTCAAAATAATGATAAAGCTCTAATTTGCAGAATGTGGCTGCATTTTAAAGCCATCACCTGAAACTAGTTTGAATCAGAAAGGGGGGCCAATGAAGCCACAGAGCCACAGAAGTAGAATCATAGATATGATTTGGTGGTGCCTGCCAAGAATTTTGCCTGAGTCTGCTCCCATTCCCACCTCCCGCTGGTTAGTGTACTAGGGCTGCCTGCTGGCCTCCTGCGGTCCTTGGGCCGGGAGCTTGGGCACTTCTGCAGGCCCGCTGTCCCTGATGGGTGGCAGCACATGGGGCAGCAGGCTGCCGAAGGTCATGCCTTGGGCTGGCACCTGCTCATCTACAGTGGTGGGGACTAGCACCTGCTCATCTGGCTCGGTGGGGACTAGCGCCCACTCATCTGGCTTGGTGGGGACTAGCACCCGCTCATCTGTGGCTGTGGGGACTAGGCCCACTCAACTGGCTTGGTGGGGACTAGAGCCAGCTCATCTGTCTTGGTGTGACTAGTGCCCGCTCATTTGGTTTAGTGGGGACTAGCGCCCGCTCCAGTAGTGGGGCTGGGGGCGACTAGCGCCTGCTCATCTAGGGGACTAGCGCCCGCTCATCTGGCTTGGTGGGGACTAGCGCCCGCTCCTGTGTGTGTGTGGGGGGCGACTAGCGCCTGCTCATCCAGCGCGGGGGCAAGGGAGGAAGCAGCCAGGGCGCTGGGTGCCAGCGTGCCCACTGCTTGCGTTTTGCGGGTGGGCAGGTGCCCCCCGGGGGCCAGGGCCACTTCCTGGAGCCCCTGCCTGGAGATGCTAGCTGCCTGGGCACCTGGTCAGCTGGGAGCACCTGGTCATCCCAAAGAGAGACAACTTCTCTCTTGAACTCCTGAACAGTTGTACTTTCTATGGTTCTCTTCTCACTCTCGTGTTTTTCAGTGAATCATTTTATTGTTCCAAACAGAAAGCAGATCTCTTCGAAGACTGAAGCTGTGACTTCATCCTTTGTACCCGAGGACGCGCACCTGGAACATCCTCCATGAATGTCTGTTGGATTGCACTGAATATAGATACAGAAATAAAGTCCTTAAGAACTTCAGTGGTCCGCTCAAGGTTACGATGGGAAGTCGGTCAATCTATTGTTAATCCAGCAGTTAAACATACTGAGGAAAATTCGGTTTTTATAATTTGTTTTATAATGTAGTGCAGATCAGCCGAATGGAGTATTCATTTTTTTCTGCAAAAACAATGCCGAGGTAGTTTTGCAGCTAGCTTCAGGATCCTTCCAATTCAATGATTTTTAGGTTTTGTTGTTTTTAAACCAGGGAAATTGGGGCACCTGGGTGGCTTGGTTGGTCAAGCAACCGCCTTTGGCTCAGGTCATGATCCTGGGGTCCTGGGATCCAGCCCCACTTTGGGCTCCCTGCTCAGCTGGGAACCTGCTTCTCCCCCTGCACCCCTCCTGCACATACTTAGGCTCTCTCTCTGAAATAAATAAAAAATAAAAGCTTAAAAAAAATAAACCAGGGAAATCATGTATATTTCAAATGAGTTCCAGTATATAAAACAGATAAAAGTGGAGCAGCCTAAAACGATGCATAGGCCAAATGTGACCTTCCCCCACCACCCTGTGGGCTGTCAGGCACCTCTGCGGAAGGTGGGGCTCCAGGGCACACAATGTGAACACGGCTGCCCCAGGGTTCAATCCCATTGTGTAAAGACGGGGCTTGCCAGGCAAGGAGACCCTGGGGCCCATCCTGGGCTTCTGCATTGGAATGCAAATTCCAGGGGATTCTTACCTGTCCTAACGTCTAGAAGCATTAATTTGGAGGATTTGGGGGATATTAGGATAGGAAAGAGAGTTATTAAATAAGAATTTATGTATAATAAATTATGTAGAATAATTCTTATGTGTAAGAATTTATGTGTAATAGACTCGGGAAATAAAATCGAATGCATTATATACATGAGGGGACGCTGGCCTGGCTTCGCCTTTCCGGCTTCCCGCATGCGTTTCCCTGGGCGCCCGAGAAAGGGGTGCAAGGTTTGGAAGGTAGAGGAAGCCGTGAGGTGACCCCGGAGGTTTAGTGCCAGGTTCCAGGTGCCACCGTTACTCGTGCCTGTGGCCGCCAGTCCGCGCAATTTGCCTTCTCTCCAGGCGCAGGTGTCCCACACCTGGCGGCCTCAGCTCCTGCGGCCCCTGCGGGCCCGGGCCTGTTGCACCTGCAGCCGCACACCCGGTGGACTCGGGTCCTGCGGTTCTTGCAGGCCAGGCCTGTTGCACCTGCAGCCGCGCACCTGGCGGCCTCGGCTCCTGTGGCTCCTGCGGGCCCGGCCCTGGCGCACCTGCAGCCGCGCACCTGGCGGCCTCGGCTCCTGCGGGCCAGGCCTGTTGCACCTGCAGCCGCGCACCTGGCGGCGCGGGGACGTCTGCGGGTGTGCGGCGAGGCCGCGGGGCCAGCGGCATCCTCCTGCGCGTCCGCGGGGCTTGCCGCCTGCCTTGCTGAGCGCCGGCTGGTCTGCGTGGCTGCTAGCTCTGCAGTGACAGTTCCCCGCCCTCCCCCTCGGACCCAGCCCACCTGTCACACCTTGGGCCGGCGGGCAGGTGCGGAGCCCGCGGTCCGGCAACGACCTCTTCCCCAGCTCGCCCTGGCCTTCCTGCTCAGGGATGCTTCTCTGATTCTCCCGCTACCCCCACCCCCTCCGGAGTTTTCTTTCCCCGGCTTCTCCCACAGTTTTCAATCCCTAAAACGAACCTCTCACTCCATATTACTCATTATGGTCTTTCCTGATTCCCCGATTAAGCCCTGATACCTGTTGAGTCCACCAGTGACCGCTGACAGGCCGCCTTCAGGTGTGGCCCATTCCAGGTGTTCTGTATACGTCCTATCCGAAGGTTTTCTTGAGGCCTTGAAAGGGGAATTACTTTTTCTAGAACTTTTGCAGTTTGATATGCTTTGAACATTCTTTTTTGGTTTCTTGATGAAGCACAGAAGACAGCTAAGATACTACTTAATGACTCTCTATATAATTTCATAAAGATAAATAAAAAAAAACAAAACAAAACCCAAACAACCCACAACCATAATCAAGGAGCACTAAATCAGAGGAGAAAGCTCGAGAGAGATAGGCTATTAAGAGAAAGAGGACAAGGGTTATTGGAAAATATAAAGGGATAATAATAAACTAGTTGTTTTGTACCAAGAAGCTAATCCTGCGTTTGAGTCAGCCTCTCCTCTTTTTCCCTTAGTTTCCCTTGCCTTTTTTCAGTTAACCATTTCACATCAGCCAAGTATGAATTTCAAGTAACATAGGATTCTCTATTTTCCTGTTTAAATTAATGTAAAATTTGGTGGGAAAATGGGGCCATTTTTACTCCATCACATGAAACCCTCTGTTTTAGATCTTAGGAGTCTTCTTGTACTTTAAACTGAGTCATAAAATGGAAACAAAAGGCGCTAATAGTTTCTCTTCCTCATAATGAGGTCTGTTTCATCTGCAGCCAACTACTAATTGCTTCTGGAATCCATTCAAATTTCCAAATGTTCTCTTCTACCCTTGACGGGAGGATTCAACAACTCTCCTCTTCAGATGTAAGGTTATTTTATTTTTTACAGTAAGTCCTAATATTTTTGAGCTAGTTCTTGTCTATTTCAGGTGGTTACCTTGGAAGTCATAAATTTAATATTTTCCAGATTTTTTAAAAAAAGATTTTATTTATTTATTCATGAGAGACACACAGAGAGAGGCAGAGACATAGGCAGAGGGAGACTTTCCAGATCTTGATAGTAGAGTAATATAGAATGTGTGAACCTCACTACTTTTCAACCAAAAGATACTTTGCTGGTGATCCTAAAAGAGTTCCTGGACCGCTCTTCTCCCTCTGCCAGAATGAAAGCTCCATGAAGGCCAAGATTTTGGTTTGTTCACTGTTGAACATCCATCCAAGGGAGGCCGGTTTGGCCAACACCTTGATTTTAACCTTCTCTATTTTTTTTTTTTTTTTTTTTCAGATTGCTAAGCTCCAGAACTATCAGAGAATAAATTTGTGTTCCTTGAAGCCACTAAATTCCTGGTAATTTGTTACAGCAGGGGCAAGAACACTACCACACTGATAGTGTTTTTTTTTTCTTTGTGTCAAATGGTTATTATTTATTTATTTATTTATTTATTTTAATTTTGGGAGTGATCTTTATAACTTTTCATAACTTTGTAATTTGGTTGGTTGTCCTTAAGTTTGTAAGGGAAATAAAATGTTATAAAGCCAACAATTTATTGCTGATTTTCCTGCCAGCACCTTTGTTTTTTATTCTGGAATTCTTCAAAGTTTAATGAAGGCAATTTCAGTATAAATTGATTATAGTTTATTTTTTAAAGTTAGAACACACTGGATGATCTCTTAATTTAGGAACACATAACTTTACTAATTGCTTCCATAATGACTTTCCCTTTATTATCTCCCTTATGCCTCACAGAAAAACCCCTTTAAAAGTATATATTAACCTTTTCATTCTTCAGATGAGGAAACAAATTAAGGAAAATTAACTTATCTTGCTTAAGGTGAAACTGATTGAAATTAGTAGGTAACTTATAAGAAGACATTTGAATTCAAATCCCTCTGAAGGATGTATTCTTATATGTTATTTTATTTTCTGAAGGATGCATTCTTATGTATTATTTTATTCTGAACCCACTGGTAACACATAGCTTCATTCCAGTTAAGGTGAACTTTTAATATTCAGTTGACCCCTGAACACCACGGGGATTAGTGATACCAACTCCCATGCAGTTGAAAATCCACGTATAACTTTTGACTACCCCAAAACTTTACTTATAGCCTACTATTGACAGGAAATCTAACCGATGGCCTGAACAGTTGATTAACATTGATGATTAATGCATATTTTGTATGTTTTATACACTGAATTCATATAATAAATAAGTTAGAGGAAAAAAACTCATAAGGAAGGGAAAATACATTTATAGCATTGTATTGTATTTATTTAAAAAATCCACAGAGGGAAGCCTGGGTGGCTCAAGCAGTTGAGCATCTGCCTTTGGCCCAGGGCATGATCCTGGAATCATGGGATCGAGTCCCACACTGGGCTCCCTGAATGGAGCCTGTTTCTCCCTCTGCCTGTGTCTCTGCCTCTCTCTGTGTGTCTCTCATGAATAAATAAAAGCTTTAAAAAAAAAACAAACCCAAAAAACAAAAAAATCCACTGATAAGTGGATCTGGGTAGTTCAAACCTGTGTTGTTCAAGGGTCAACTGGATTGTCTTTTGTTTGAGACATAGAAGAAAATGTTAGTAATTGGACTCTGAATTCTCTTTCACAGGAGAGGGTAGGGGTCCTACAGACAGGCCCCTGACGCATATGTGTGTTGGCATGAGGTTTAGATCATATCGACCAGACTGAGTTAGGTTGAGGGCTGTCAGTAGAGTGTAGTAAGAACCAGTAATTCATGGGGGTCATGTCAGGTTAAAGATTTGATAAAGAAGAAGGGAGTTAAGCTATGAAGATGAATATTTTCACTCATCAGACTGACAAATAAATAAATCCATACTTCGATCCATACTTTGATAAATAAATGCATACCTTGATCTAACACTTTTTACTGCCTGGATTTGGGTTCTTTTGGGTCTTGTAGGATCAAAGGAGCATATAGTCTAAGGTACTTTTTTCCCTCAACTGAGGCAAATCCCCTCTGATGCCCCATGAATTAGGAAGTGTTGTGCTCTGGGTGGTGGGAGCAGACACTATTCCAGGTCCTGTGAATGCAGTGTGTGCTGTTCCCTGTAACTCTTCCAGGTGGTTCTTTCCCGGGCCTTAGAGTGTTTCCTTACATGCAGGTGCTGGCCAGTACTTGGCTGAGGACTTACAAGGACCATATATGCAAATTTCTCTCTTCAGGCAGCTTCTTTAACTCTCTGTGTTGCCAGTTCTAGCCTCCGTCATCTTCCCAGAGTCTCACTTGCATCTCTCCAACTCAGGGAGACCTTGCCCTCAGGTTGGGCCTTCCTGCATCAGGGTCTGGAAACTCTTAAAGCAGTAACCTGCGACAATTCCAGGGTCATTTATTACCTCTTAGTAATACCTCACTGTCCGTCACTGTCTGATGGTCATTGCCTTAAAGCCATTGTTCCAAATATTTCATTTGGTATTCTCGGTTGCTCTAGGCAGGAGGATAAATCTGATCTGTTCTTCCATTTTGGCCAGAAGCAGAAGACTATTGCATTCATTCATTCATTCATTCATTCATTTATATCTACATGTCTATTTTGTTTCTGTTAGAAACATATTATCTATTGAAATTTTGGTCCAGTCTCTTCTCCTTTACCTCTACTATTCAAACTTCAATACTTAAATTTTATTCAAGTGAAAAGAGAATTATATGGCTGGTGTGAGAACTAAATATTTCACCTCATTAAATTAATAGGTTTTAATTGAATTAGGGGTGCTCTTTATTATTTATCAGGAACAGGAACTCATCTCTTCTGCATGTTATTTCTCTTTGCTTTTATTTATTTAAGTATATAATGAGTGTCTCTTTTCCTGCATCCAGTAACATGAATGTGCATGAGACCTGGACCCGTCATCTGATCTTCAGTTCATGCTTAATTCCCCTGATTATATGGTATTTCCATAATAACTTCCAATGTACTAGTGAGTTGTACACTTTCCAACATCAACTGTAAAAATTAAGTTGCTAACCTAAAAACATTATTTTAATTCCAGCTAAATAATGCTGAACCCACTTATAGCGATGCTGTTGTGAGAGATCCTTGGACAGCCCCTGCGTGGGTCTCCACATGGCCTCCTTTGGGCAAAGCAACAACCTGGTGAGCAGCTGTCGTAGGAAAACTACTCTTGAAAAGCTGTTTGTAGATTTTGACAGCACTGAAGTCATTCATGGCAGCCAGCAAAACGGTTGTTTTTACATTAGTGAAGTCACAGCCTGCAGCTTTCAGAATTTCATCTGTGTTTATAAGAGCTTGTTTGGCTTCTTCCACGGGCCCTCCTGGCACCAGCTGTCCCCGGGAAGGGTCCCTGCCTAGCTGTGCTGAAATGCAAGTGGTCCTGCCAACTCACACAGCTTGACTGTAGGAACCAGTGGTCCCCAGGGCTTGCACATTGGGGTCACCTTTCTGATGGAAGATGCCATGGCTAACCCTGCTGTCTGCCGCTCCAGGAGAACACTCCCCATACGCTGCCTCTACTAGCATCTCACTGGGCTAACTGGAGAGGCTACTGCTTTTATTTTTATTTTTTATTTTTATTTTTTGAGGCTACTGCTTTTAAAAGAAGGACAAATCTACAGAGGATAATTACTAACCAGACTTTATTGGAAATAACTAGTAATTTGCAAGAACTCTTATTTTGCAGGCATTTACTCTTTCAAGTTTTCCTGAGTAGCTTTTTCCTGGGGCAGAAGGTTCTTCTATCTGCGAAAGGGACATGTTTTGGGGTGTCAGGATATAGGTGGGGGTGATATTTGCAGTTGAGGTTCCTCCTTGGTGTGCTTTACCTTCCAAAAGAGCAGTTCTGGGTACGAGTCAAGGTGCTGACAGAGTGGGGAGGGCACTGATGAGTTTGGTTCTAGAATTTTCAGCGCGTTGTACATTTTGTCTCATTTCAGCATAGCAACTGCTACCTTAGACCCTTAAACAAATCCTAATTCCTTCAAGCACCTGATTCTTTTCCTAAGCAGTTTGACATAATCACTTCCCTTCAGGATTAACTGCTTCACGTAGTCTTTTCTCTGTACAAAGAGGCCTGCTCACTAATTGTTAGTACTTTTTTAAAGTTGCGTATCTTTTCCAATCTCAGGACAAGTCCAAATTCCTGCACAAATCAAATGCATAATATTTTATACTCCATTCTAATGTCTCCACGTCACCAATTTTCTGGTAAGATCCATTTAAACTTCAGCTGGAATTAATGTCCGACACAAGCAATATGTATGTCCAGCTGGAGTTTAAAGATAATTTCTGATCATTTTTCTCTTTGAAAATTCCTGCCTTCTCTCTATTTCTCCCTGGGAAGGTAGGAAGTGAGTTTCCCATGTGAAATACCAGTTTGTGTTCTGTGGTGGCTTTAAATCAAACCCAGTTTTCGTCTTTTACTGTCACTGTAATACGTTGCAAAATTATATTGCATTTTGGAAGTTTTCCAAGTTTGCTTCAGATATGACCCTTTTCCCTTTGTCACAGGTTAATGAAGCTAAGCTTCCTGTTTGGTTTGAGAATTTTATTAAGAATGTAGTAAGAGAAACTTATAAACAAACCTCTCAAGCCTGTTGCTGACCCAAGGCAATAAAAAGATCTTGTTAATTTATAAAAACCATTTTCAGATTGTTTTTCCAAAAGAAGCTCTGCTCACCGAAAGAAATAATAAACTGCCTTTTAGTCAGCTGCAAACGCATATAAACAAACCTAGTGAGGAATTATCTTGGCAGGATATGGTCAGATTTGTCTCTGGAAGAGTTCCTTTTATTTCCACATGACAGATTCACATGCTGGTGAAGTTTGAGCAAATGTTTGCGGTGAAATGAATTGAAGGAACCCCTTGGCAGACAGCATTGCTTTACCTTCCTGTGACACCTGCAGTTGCCTAAAGTCTCCCTTTGGGGCTCACTTCTCTGTGAGGACATCCCCTTGGATGTCTGAGTCCAATCACTGGACTCGAACTTGGGAACCAGTTCATTGCAGACAGACATCACTGTAACTCTTATAAACAAATCCTGGTTGGAATGGATTTCCAATACTTTGTTTTTCAAGACACACATTTTATTTCATTTGTGTCTTTGTAATCTATTCCCCAGACACGTCTTGTTTATTTTAGTCACTGTCTGCCAGAAACCCACTTGACCAGTGCGGAGGAAAATTTTCTGCTGAAGTCTCGGAGTTGTTTTTATTTTTATTTTTATTTTTATATTTTTATTTTTTAAAGATTTTATTTATTTATTCATGAGAGACACAGAGAGAGGCAGAGACCCAGGCAGAGGGAGAAGCAGGCTCCCTGTGAGGAGCCCGACAGGGGACGCGATCCCAGGACCCCAGGATCACGCCCTGAGCCAAAGGCAGAGGCTCAACCACTGAGCCATCCAGGTGTCCCTCCAAGTAATTTATATTGAACACAGAGGGCACCCGTTTCTTACTAGGAGTAGTTGAACAGTTGAATACATTTTGATCTGTTTCCTTAGGCAGAATTTCATAATGGGACGCCACCCCCCTTAGAGCTGGGTGACTGGAGCCCCTGCACTGGGTGCCCTGCCCCCAGCCACCGCCGCCTCACTGGGCCAGAACATCTGCCAGCCAGGAGCTTCCTTTCTCCCGCCTCCCCCACTCCTACACCCACGCCAGGCTCTCTGGGACCACAGGTGTCCCTGTGCAAATACACGGGCTTGCTTGCACACCCTAAGCTTGCTTTTAATGACAGCTCAGGCATCTTCCCCACATAGGTCACCTGAACTCCAGCTGTCCACCCCTGCGCTGCAGGCCACGGGGCACACAGGAGGGGGAGGTGATCAGAGCATGGGAACATGGACTGGCTTCTTCTCTGATATGCACAGAGGCCCCTTATGATACCAAGTGGATCTGGGTGGTGGTGGCTTGGAATTGTGAGGGTATAGGAACCTTAGTTTGTGTTATTCCCAGGCTGTAAAGGATAGAGAAGAGCCTTGGACAGGGAAATAAGTCATAAAAAACTGAAAATCATGTTTTTTTTTTTTTTTTCTCAAAGAAAGTTTATATGCATGCATGTATGTAAGTAAGGGATATGTGCAGTGGGAAGATGACAAATCAATTACCAAGGGCAAGAGATCTTTAAGTTATATGGACTGACTTTATCCTTTCACCTGTGCACCTTTCTCCGAGTCTTGGAGCCCCTACCCAGGGAGCGTTTCTCGTCAAGGTGAGGAAGAGCGGGAGATATGCTGAATGAACATTGCTGGGTCATGATGTGAGAGAGGTATTAGCTAACACCACAGTGGTAAATCATACTGCAGTTAGGTAAATGCATTAAACCTGACATGTTGTATATTTTAACTCACACAATGCTATCTGACAGCTGTATCTAAGTAAAAAGAAAAGAAAAGAAAAGAAAAGAAAAAGAAAAGGAAAGAAAAGAAAAATTTATAGGGCAGAGTACCTGAAAAGAGGGAGCTTCAGAGAATTTGAGAGATCTGCAGAGGATCCCCGAGAGTCTTCATCTGAATATGGGACCAACCTTGCGTCAGGAAATTACCTGAAGCCAAGAAGAAAAAGAACACTCAAAAGGTTCAAAAGGAATAATTCCCAAATAATCTAAATACTCATTTAAAAGGCAGAAATTCTTGAAAGTGAGGTGGTTAGACTGTAAAATGGTACCTTGACAGAACAATTAAAACTTAAAAAAAGAAGAAAAGAAAAAAAAAAAACTTTTAATAGTAAATCAAATCTTATTTGTCTGAATTAAAAATAAAACAAACAAATGTTCAGTCTGTAATGAAAACAGATGTATGACCCCTGGGAAGAAGATTTATATCATTTTATAAAACTGGTATAAAAATTGTGTTTCAATTATTTCTGTAGTCTGACAAAACTAATTACATATGAACATTAAACATTGTTTTCCTCTAAATTTTTTCCAGTCTCATCCAAAACTGTGTATGAATAAATGTATGTTATAAAAAATTCTCATAAGATGCCATGGAACTTACTGCTTTCACGGAGTAGAGGTGATTTTTTTCTTGTAAAAGGCACACCAAATAATCAGTAGGGTCTGAATAAAAAAAAAGATTTGTTAATTTTGGGAGGAGTCTTTTTGGAGTCTATGTTTAGTCCTTTGGACCAACATTATTTATGAACTGAATTCAATATTCCGAGGCCATTAAACATTAGTTGAGAGTTTGCCGGAGGCCAGGCACTTTTCTAAAATCCACACTACAATTCAGTGATGCAGGTACTATTACTGTCATTCCCGTTCCTATGGATGAGGACACTGGAGTCCAGAAAGTTAAGGAATCAATCCAAGCTGCTCTCAGTAAGTGGCTCAGCACGGATCTCATACCTTCTGATTAAAGGGGAATTATCCTGATTGTTCAGTTTTATCCTGTTGGTATTTTGATTTCAATTGTTCATGGTAATGAAAAAACGATAAACTTCTTATATGTAAATTGAAATTATTTGTCAATCAGCACAGCAAGTGAATTTTGAATTAATCTCCTTAGATTGGGATTCCTCTTCGCCCTCAACAGTATGCTCAGTTTGAGGAGGTTTTGCACAACTCATATGGGCCTCAGCAAGGGAGCCAGCAGTACGTGATTATTTCTTTTTTATCCAGATCTACATAAATAATTCCAGAATTTTTTTAAAAAAAATCTTATGACCTCTTTTAAAACATCCATGGATTCCATTCAAAGTAATAGCTTTATTTCTGTAACAATGCACACATTTATTTCAACATACTCAAAAACTTTGGGTGATAATAAAAATATGTGGAATGCTGCTTAGTCAGCTTGGACTGCCGTAACAAAATACCATACGCTGGGTGGCTTAAACAGCAGGAACTTATTTCTCACATTTCCGGAGGCTAGAAGGTCAAGACCAAGTTGCCAGCATGGTCAGTTTCTGGTTGAGGACACTCTTGGCTTGTAGATCGGCTGCCTTCTTTCTGTGTCCTCACATGGTTGGGGGGAGAGGAGAGAGCAAACTCCCTCACGTCTCTTCTTATAAGGGCACTAATCCCATCATGAGGACCCAGTTTTCATGACCTCATTTAACTCTAATTATGTCCCACAGGTACCAGCTCTAAATAGCATGGCAATGGGGATTAGGGCTTCGACCTCAGTCCATACAGCAGGCCTTCATTACTTTCTCAGAGTTGCCTTATCATATAAAATGACCCGAATTCAAAGACTTTTGCCACTTTAACAAGAATTTGAAAATGAAACCAATTCCCTTTTTTTACTTACATTTTTCAAAATGTGAATTTGCTTTCCAGTATTTATTTCAGTGAAAAGATTTCCCTTTATTCTGCTGCTGTTACAGATAGTGAGTTGGAAGTAAAAGCACTTCGGTAGAGGAGGCCTTTTCTTGTATTGTTTTTATGTAGAATTTTGTGATCTGAATCTTTGTGACTTTCTCATTTGCAGCACATCACAAAAAGCATATGCATTTCAAAAAACTATTAGTCTCAGTGGTTGCTATGAACAAAACAATCTGGATAAATGTCACATGGTAATATGACTTTAAAAAAAGCAGTATCATACCGAAAATGATATGGTGTCTTAAAAAAAAACAAAAAAACCCCACATTGGGAAGCACAGTCTAGCAGTAGAGAGTAGTCACCAGGAAGATGGGCAGTATGTGCAGTAAATGGTAAAATTACTGATTACACGTTATTCTGACAAATATTTTCTTAAAAGTCTTCTCTCTCACTCTACCCCTCTCACACCTCCTCTTCCTTCTAAAGCCTTTCAAATAATCCACTCTAATTCTGTTATAATGTAATGTGAAGTTTAATAGTAACAGCTGTTTAAGTAAAATGCAAGCCTTGAATTTGCATGACCATGTACTGGCTTCGCAGCTATCATGAGATACTATTTGAGGGATGACGGTGCAGAGGGTCAGGAAGTTCTGCAACTCTCTCCGGTTCACAGAGTTAACATGGGCTTGAGATGGACCAACACCTCAGGCAATTGACTCTGAAGCCCAAGCTTTTAACCGCTATCTTTGAATTGATTCATTCTGACACACATACTTATTTGGGGACAGTGCTCAGATACTCAGGTGGAACTTGACCTGCACTGTACGCTCCTCTCACATGAATGGACTATCCTCATTCTTAGCCATTGGCCGGCTCCATCTCCATCATCCTGGTCAGAGAAGCCCATACTATAGCTCACTATGAGAAACCGGTTGATTATGCTGTTTCTCTATCCAGATGAATTAGAGTTTTTCACCCCTAGGGTTGGCTGAAAAGAGCAAATTTCAAACTATAAAATATCAAGTATCCAAAGGCAAATGGTTTTACTTATTCTGACTTGGAAACTGTTCTGGAACATGTCTCCAAATGACGAGAAATCTTTTCTACTATGGTAGGATGGAAAACTTAAGGCATAAATTTCAGGCTGCTTTTAATGTCTATTGCATATGGAAGAGAGTGTGGAATCTACTTTTCCTGTTGTCTCAGAACTGTGGCTGAAACTCACAGCTGAAGACGCAACAAGACACTAAATATTCCTAAGTCATTAATGGCTGCTAGGGCTCACTAAGTGGCATTTGTCCCTACCATCACCATTAGTGACCAACTCTCTTCCACTCCCCCATCCCATTTCCTCCTGCTGTCCCAGAATTTGAGGGAGGGAGAACATTCACAATTTATGGCTAGAAGTTCCTCCCTCTCTGCCCTTGAAGGAAGAGACAGTGATGCTTTTCCATCCATGAAGCCAAGTGAGTCAGCTTCAATAAAATTGAGGTAGAGGCAAAGGTAAAGATAAGGAAAGTTCTATGTTAATAGGTGTTTTTCTTTTCCTGTGAGTTTATTTGTTTATTCTTTTTCAAAAAGGTAGTAGAGAAGCCTCAGTGTGTACTAACTTGGGTAGGACTTATTTTAATCCAGTTTAAAGAAAATCTCAACAATTAAAAAAATAAGTCACATGTTTAATGACTCATTTGCTAACTTGAGTGTTGAAAGAATGGAATGGAATGCTTGGATTCAGCTGCAAAAGACTTAGCCATCTTTATTCAAAGATTATTTCCCCTGGGTCATTTTCCAGAGATCTTTGCTTTGACCTTAAAGTCAGAAGTCAAAATTTCTTCCTTGAATTTATTGTTTGTCCATATTGCTGTCTTTCAGTGTGACTGAAAGAATGACTAAATTAAGGAGTTGAGAAAGCCACAATGGGGCAGGGACATTTTTTAAAAAAAATATTTTATTTTTAAGTAATCTCTACATTCAACATGGGGCTAGAACTCAGGACTCTGTGATAAAGAGTCACATGCTCTACTGTTTGAGCCAGCCAGCCAACCTAGGGTGGGGACCTTTCTAGTGCATAGGAATTCTTCATAATACTCCTGTCAGAATCGAGATGGATAAGATGGTGTTCTGCTCCATTTCAGATGGAGATACATGAGAGCTATGTTTTACTTTCTCTTCTTATCAGTATAAACCAACAATCTTGTTATTGTTATTTAAATTAATTGGATTCACATCCTCTTATTATAGCAAATAGAAAAACAAACAGGTTCTCATACTGATGAGGTGGTGGTACTATCATGGATTAGGATAAGCCCTGTCACCCTGACTGCCTACTACTGTTAAGAGAACTAAAATAAGTTTTCTTGGCCAATGAAGGCCAACCTTCAAATGATGAATATTTTAAATATTTTTATCCAGTAACTTGGCTGAACATTTTACAGTGAACTCATTCTGGTTGGCTTAATAGGAAGCATTGCTTCTCCAAATCAGTTATTGTCAGTGAGGGTCCCAACTGGCTGCCTGCAGGCCAAATTCTGCTGGAAGACTGGCTGCCACACTGTTTTTGTGTTTTGTATGTGAATGCGTTTAAGTAAGTATCTCCAATTTGTCACTGTTCACACAGAGCCCCGTCACATACTCAGTGACAGCTAGGGCCTTTGGTCGGCGACCTTCGTGCTACTCAAACTATCCCAAGAGTCCTCTATGGTTAAAGCAGCTCATTGACAAGCTGAAGCTCATTGACTCTGAAAGATTTCCAGGCCCAATCACCTACATTTTGCTCTGTGGGGCTCAACTTAGTGGTTATGTAGGCTTTTTAACAAATTGAAAGAGTTAAGGTAAAAGTGGCCCCTGCTCTCAGGCATTTCTGGAGTCCCTAACTATTGAAGTCCTGCTAATTTGTGATCAAAGGGAGAGATGTTGGAAATAAGCCATTTTTGGGACCATCATGATGAGGTCCTCTAGATTCAGTCCTTGCAGCAACTTAAACCAAAAGACATTGACTTAGGCTCTGTTATTTTTCCTATAAAAAGGTTTCTCCTGGGGTACTGGGTGGCTCAGTTGGTGCCTTCTGCTCAGGTTAAAATCCCAGGGTGCTGGGATCAAGTCCCACATCACGTTTCCTCCTCAGCAGGGAGCCTGCTTCTCCCTCTGCCCTACTCATGCACTCTCTCTCTTTCTCTCTCTCTCACTCTCGCTCTCTCTTAAATAAATAAATAAAATCTTAAAAATAAAAATGGTTTCTCCTGAAATGAAATGTAATATTGTGCCCTTAGATTTATAAAGAAGAAATGTTGAATGAAAAAATTTTATTGACCATTGTCTTTATATAAAAACACATGGGATACATTCCTTTGTCCTGAGTGCCAGAGAAAAAGTTTGACTCTCTTGAATTGGTGTGCTTCTTTTTTATCACACAGTGAGAATTTCCTCAACTACAATGTTTATTTTTTTACCTTGGTTGTCAGAATATTAAAATTAACTGAAAATTAACCCATGGTTTCTTCCTTACACAGTTACTCTCTTCTTTCTGTATATTGTTTCTTTCTCATTTCTGTCTCTCTCTCTCTCTTTCTTTCTTTTTTTTTTTTTTAAGATTTTATTTGACAGAGGAAGAGAGTACAACTAAGGGGAGTAGCAGGCAGAGGGAGAGGGAAAAGCAGGCTCCCTGCTGAGCAGGGGTCCTGATGCAGGGCATGCAGGGCTCGACGCGGGGCTTAGTCCTAGGACCCTTAGGATCATGATCTGAGCTGAAGGCAGATGCTTAACCAACTGAACCATCCAGGTGCCCCATCTTTCTCACCTCTCTTTCACCTGTGCTGCTTTTCTATGTGAATGTATATGTGCTTACTGGTAACCAATTTCAATGAACTTTTGAAAATATATGCTTCAAAAAGTGCAAATAAACCATTAATCATAAAACATAGCCATATTCAAATATGCCAAATAATTAAAAAAAAAGATTTTATTTATTTATTTGAGGGAGAGAGAGAGGGCAAGAGCATCAGTAGAAGGAGGTGCAGAGAAGGAGGGAAAGAGAGAATCCCAAGCAGATTTTGTGCTGAGTACAGAGCCCCATGTGGGTCTCATGACCTGAGCTGAAATCAAAGAGTCTGCTGCTTAACCAACTGAGCCACCCAGACATCCCATAATATCCCAAATAACTTTTAAAGATTCTATGATTCTTTGTCTTACTCTTTCTCACTTTTTATTTATTTTTTTAAGATTATTTATTTATTTATACATGAGAGACATAGAGAGAGGGGTAGAGATGCAGGCAGAGGGAGAAGCAGGCCCCATGCAGGGAGCCCGATGCGGGACATGATCCCGGGTCTCTAGGATCACGCCCTGGGCCCAAGGTGGTGCTAAACCACTGAGCCACCAGGGCTGCCCTCTTCCTCACTTTTTTAAACAAATAGGAAAAGGTATAGAAAAATCTAGTCTTTTAAAATTAGATTTTCTTGGGCACCTGGGTGGTTAAGGGTCTACCTTTGGCTCAGGTCATGATCCCGGGGTCCTGGGATTGAGTCCTGCATCCAGCTCCCTGCTCAGCGGGGAGGCTGCTTCTTCCTCTACCCCCTCCATCCCTGTTCCTCCACTCATGCTTTCTCTCTCTTTCTCTCTTTCTTTCTCTCTCTGGCAAGAATAAATAAATCTTAAAAATATTTAAAATTTAGATTTTCTTAAGGAAATAAAGAGATGTGCAAATACCATCAGATATATTCTTTAACTGCTATTTGTAATAAGAGAACAAGGAGATACCTATCTGTATAAAACCAGTGGCAATTTGTTAAGTAAATTAATGTGTATCCGTGCAGCAGGATAGTAAGCAGCCATTTGAAGACTGTTTGTACAAGTATATTTGTTAGATGAAAATTTTTAGAATATTGTGATTCAAGCCAATATAGCATTAGGTTTGTGTGTGTGTTTATATTTATTTATTTATTGCACAAAAAAGTCTGGAACTATATACGCCAAAGAGTTGACAATAATCACCTCTGGGCAGTTGGAATTATGTTTAACATGTATTTTATTTTTGCCTATTTGTATTTTTTTTCTTTACTCTTTCTAAAATAAACATGCATCACTTTACAGCAAAAGTTTGCAGATTTCAAATTAAAAAGAACTAGGCAGTGGTTTAGGTTTTTCTTTTCTTTCTTTTTTTATTTTTTTTTTTAAATTTATTTATGATAGGCACACAGTGAGAGAGAGAGAGAGGCAGAGACATAGGCAGAGGGAGAAGCAGGCTCCATGCACCGGGAGCCCGATGTGGGATTCGATCCTGGGTCTCCAGGATCGCACCCTGGGCCAAAGGCAGGCGCCAAACCGCTGCACCACCCAGGGATCCCCCTTCTTTTCTTTTCTTTTCTTTTCTTTTCTTTTCTTTTCTTTTCTTTTCTTTTCTTTTCTTTCTTTTCTTTCTTTTCTTTTTCTTTTCTTTCTTTTCTTTTCTTCTTTTCTTTTCTTTCTTTTCTTTCTTTTCTTTTCTTTTCTTCTTTTCTTTCTTTTCTTTTCTTTCTTTTCTTTTCTTCTTTTCTTTTTTTCTTTCTTTCTTTTTTTTTTTGTCATGAGTGTCTGAAATGGAGAAGGAACATGAGCTGTGGAGACAGCCGCCTCAGCCAGTGTGTCAGGAAGATGGGGCCCAGAGAGGAACTTCAAAGGGTGGCTTTGGGGTGAGCCCGGTGCTTTGATCTTTGGTTAGCACTCGCTCCCCTGAGCACCACTTGACTCCTTTTTGTGAGTGTCTGCTGATCAGAGGACAGGACCACAGATTCACCTGCGCAGTAGAGTAGCTTTGATTCAGCAGAGGTGGAAATCAAGGGCTTTTTATTGATTTGACCCATGAAATCTTATTATCAATGTTTATTGACATTGATGAGAGATTTTCCGAGAGGGGCCAAAAAATAATTCAATTAATGTCTGCAAGATAACCTGTTTTTAAGGTAGAGGCATTTACAGATTTAGAATAAATAGATTTAGAATTTTATAGTATCTGAAAAAAAAACTCCAAACCCCAACTCAGAGCACAAACCTTGATGCCTCGCAGCGTCACAAGAGGAGCCAGTGTCGTCCGATTATGAGCCAGTCCTGTTATAAGCTGGTTCATTTATAAGCGAGTTCTCCAAAGCTGTCTGGTGAAGTCCTTGTTTGTTTTTTTTATTGTCTTCCAATTCTTTTAAAGCATGGAGATTTTATAAATTCCCTGCTTCTACTTCTCCATATGATAATTGGTATTGAAACCTGAGGTTTCCATTTCCAGAGCTAGAGTCACTTTTAAGAAGCAGGTCTCTTGTCATTTTCCAGAAATGGTAGCTAATCCTGACTCAATCTTTGGGAACACTTAGAGGGGATGGTTTGCCCCACACTATGCTGGAAAATAAAACATTGGGCTCGTGGATGGTATCTGACGGATGGGTAGAGTGTGAAAAGGAATGCAGCCATTTGGAGAACTGTGCTGTTCCTGTGAAGATTGAGAGAAATGTGCTCTTCCAACCTGTGAGGTACCATCTGTCTAAGGCTTTATGTGGTCGTAAATCAGAGACTTAGATGTAATGGTCTCTGCAGCAAAAGCCTCACTTGGAATGAACCTCTCACTATCTGTTCCCAATATGACCATTAAAGTCTACCTTCTACGACTGTTTATATTCTTATGCCTGATTCTCTGTTAGGTAGTCAGAGGCCTGAAGAGACTGTGTCCTAGATTTTATTCCTCACAGTGCCTCGAGTAATGCTTTTCGCCCTGTTCACGTGCAATGCAGGTTTATTAAAATGACTCTATTAATATTTTCTTCTCTTTAAGCTAGTGAATAAAAACTGTCAGCTAAAAAAATTATTGGTTCAAAATCTTTTTTTAAAATAGATTTTATTTATTTATTTGAGACATAGAGGGAGAGAGGATAGGTGGGGTGGAGGGGCAGTGGGGAGAGGGAGAAGCAGACTCCCCACCGAGCAGGAAGCCGACTTGGGGCTCAATCTCAGGACCTTGAGATCGTGACCCGAGCTGAAGGCAGATGCTTAACCGGCTGAGCCACCCAGGTGGCCCTACTGATTCAAAATCTTAAGCAAAAAGAAAGTCTATATAAACCTGATCAAATGCCACTTCTTTGAGATAGCTTCGTACAGTCTATGCTGTAATCTGTGGTAGGAGCCCTCAAATAAGAAGTCCAGACTGAGTATGGAAATCCCCTGGTAGTGATTGGTTTGGGGAAAGGCATATGATCCCATTTCTCTCAATGGAACATAAGGAAAAGTCAGTAAGTGGTTTTTGAAGGAGGAAAGTGTTTTACATTTTAAAGAAGGAGGTTGTTAAGAGATGGTTCATTTCATTCTCTGGACATCATATCTAGATGTGATATTTGGTATTCTTGCAGTTAGCTTGGGGACATTTGGAGCCAACCACAGTGAAGACACAATGAAGACATAGTGAAGATACTTGGGGGCACCTGGGTGGCATAGTTGGTTAAGTGTCTGACTCTTGATTTTGTCTGTGGTCATGATCTCAGGATTGTGAGAGCAAGTCCTGTTGTCGGGCTCCATGCTGAGTGTGGAGCCTGCTTATGATTCTCTCTCTCCCTCCCTCTGCACCTCCCCCCAGTCCTGCTCTCTGTCTCCCTCTCTCTAAAAAAAAAAAAAAAGAGATAGCTTATTAAAGAGGCCCACATGTTGCTGCAAACCATCCATTTGTTATTCTTTTTAAAAATCAACTTGTTATTTCAACCCAGATGTTTATATTTGCCTCTCCACCTGGACGCTGGAGTGTGGGGGAAAGAAAGATTTGAAAGATTGAAACCAGAGTTAGAGTTTGATAAGGTAAATGAAATGGAGGGAAAGTGGATCAAGAACTGACCATACTGGTTGTTGAAAACAACAGCTGAGATAATTTATCATGCTGTCCATGCTGGAGAAGAAAGTAAGTGAATCTAGATGGGCTGAAGAACTGGAAGAGGCTCAGCACCAGTGGATTTGGATGATGATGATGAGTAGTAATAGTGGTAAAGAAGTTCCAGTGGATAGAAGCAGAGCAAGTTATCATCATTCTTGAAAAAGCTAAAAAATATGGCTAACACATATTAATTGACTTATTCTTTTATTCATCCAACAACTATTTCTAGGGGCTTACCATTAGAGCTTATAGAATCCATTAACATATGTTTAATAGTTAAATCAGAGACCATTGGTGGGCAAAATATTAGAAAATTTTGTACATCGCAATTGTGATTCTAAAAGAGAAATTTTTGAAGAGATATTCCAAGCCAAATTTTCCTTAGTTCCTCATGATAGCCACCCCATTCTTCTTTTTTTTTAAAGATTTATTTATTTATTTTTATTTATGATAGACACATAGCGAGAGAGAAAGAGGTAGAGACACAGGAGGAGGGAGAAGCAGGCTCCATGCAGGGAGCCCGACGTGGGACTCGATCCTGGGACTCCAGGATCGCGCCCTGGGCCAAAGGCAGGCGCCAAACCACTGAGCCACCCAGAGATCCCCTAGCCACACCATTCTTAAAGGAAATGTCTCATGTGATCTTGCTGAAGGACTATATCTTAATTTTTAATGTAGTAGAGTCATCAGTGCCTCATGCCAAATATTAAGATCCTAATGGTTTGATTTTTATGTCAGATCCAAGAAACAGATATTCATATTTTTCCTTTTAAAACACCCATTTCTAAGGCAAACTAACCTTATGTTTGAGGACATGTTACTGGAACAGAGACTTGATCCTTGATCTAACCACCCGGCGATGAAAACCAAGGGCTGAATATTCATACGTATTTGACCTTAAGAAATTTCCAGCTAATATTGCAGAAGGTAAGTTAAATTTTTTTCTCCTCTGTGAGTTTATTCTGATCTCCATTTTAATATTAGATCTTCTTAATATTTACTTTGGTCACGAGACTGCTGTCAAGTTGGTGTGAAGATACAAACTATGAATCAGGACTAATTCTTATACCCAGGACTTATCCAATGCATGTATTGATTACAAAGTAGCTACATCTTTTATGTTGAGTATTTTAAAAAAACTGCATGTTCAAATATATGATGGCAATGGTGAAGCACGTGTGTTTGAGGTGTTGGTTGGAAAGGAAAGAATTTTAAAAAAATGTGCAAGTATAGGAAGTTTTCGTTAGAAATATGTTGTTGATGCTGTTAATTAAACGTATAATACCTAATTTTTGAGTAGGTAGTTTTCTTACAGGAAATGGTATTTTAATTTTTACCTAGTTTATTCTTGTAAACTTCTGACAATGTGTATATGAGCAGTGGATTTTCAAATTCCACAGGAATTTAGAAATATTCCAAATTACCGATGATAAGAAATGTATCAAAAACAAAAATATTTTTAAAGAAAAATAATTTCAATCTCACACATTTTACATTTTCAGTTTGTAACTGTCTATTCCAGGTATCTCCAGAGTATTCTTTGATCTTTTCCTTTGATAGACTTTTCAAGTCAACTGTTACAGCAGCAGCAGTAAGGAGATGCTGTGATTTCAAAGATATTGGCAAACCTTTTAACTTATGCAGGGTTTTTCTCTCCTGGAACTGTGATGCCAGAAATGTCCTTCACTGCACCTCTCTTACCTCTTTCTCTGCTTGAGCAAATCATACCCATGTTTCAGACCCAGTTTAAATGTTCCTTTCTTACAGAAATTCTTAATCCTTTCTACTGAAAGTAAGATGTAGAGAGTCTGTATCTGCATTCTCAATGATACTGCCCCCACAAGGGCTCTTGGGCAGGTGAGGGTGAAAAAATCTTGGATATTACAAAAGCTTGTGACCCTCCAAAGCCAACAAAATTTTATTATTAAGTATTTATTTTCATGGGAGAGAAGGGAATTGGAAATTAGGAATTAGGAAAAGAGATATCTAAAAGGGCTTCTGAGGGATGATGATGAACAAAGGCTGAGAAGGATTGCTCTACATTAAAAAGTATGTAACACATACTCTGTGCTGCTTTTTTTTTTTTTTTTTTTATTATCACTACAACCTATAGATCTCCACAGGCTTGAACTGTTTGTGTGTGTGTAACACTGTCCTGTGTTTATTGTTTACGATAAAGTCTACAAGCTCTTTCAAGGCAGGGTCCACGGTTTATTCATGGTTGTATTTCCTATATGTGGCATATTTTCTGTATGGTCTCAAAATTTTTTGACCTTGATTTAACTCAAACTTTCTATCTTACAATCCTTAATGTCTGGCTGTTCCCCTTTCCCCAGGGTAGTTACCAGAATAAATGGTCATAGGTTAAGAAAGGATTAGAGGAATCATTATTATATATCTTTGCTATGGTGTTGGAGAGTCCTTGCTCATGGGGATTTAGCCTCAGTCAGTGAGTTCCCAATATGATAATTGGCTCAAGTTCAGAAACTGGGCAATGGATCCTGACTTTTAATTGGGGCGGCTGCCCTCGGCTTTCTAATCATCCATCCTGGGTTGATTTTATAAATCTGTGAGGTTCAACATGGTAGCCACATATGGCTTTTACATTTTAAATGAATTCAAATTAAATACACAGTTACATTCCCCAGCTGCACTTGCTACATTCCCAAGATTGCCCATTTCTAGCATCTCTTGTTTTGAGACTCTTTCCATTAAATTGCTGGCAAAACGTGAAACCTTGAGCTTAAAAACTGTGAGATTTAAAAAACGAACAAAACAGAACCAACCAAACAAAAAAAACCCGTGAGATTTCCCTGTTCATTTCCAACTAAATTAATAATTTTCAGATGGCAAAGAAAAAATGTGTACCCTCTGCTCCAAGTGAAGTCTTCCCTCTGGCAGCAAAGGTGCTGGTTTTTAATCACTGAGCCTGGGGAAGGTAAGGCGCTGTTCCAGTCAAGGGTTTCCTGCCACAGACTCCTACCATCGTAGCAATTTGTCAAATGTAAATACTTTTCAATTTTTTGTCTGCCAGAGAAAAATCATCGACCTCTTGACGATTTCCAAATCAGAAGTCTCTCTGATGATATGGTTTTAGTTGGTACAGCCATTAGCATGTAGTTAATTCTCAATAAACATGAACTAAAAATGCCATTCATACAAATGTCTATTAGATATATAAAATGAATCATATTACTTTTCTGGCAAAAACTTTTAAAACTTACCTACTTCCTTTTCTCAGAGTAGAGTGCCACACTCTTTGAATGGTCTAACAGGCTGCACAAGATCTGCTCTCCTCCTCACCTCCATTTTGCTCCAACCATATTATCTATGAATATGTTTATTGCTCCCTCTACTCCAACCACAATAGCTTCCTTGCTCTTTCTCCAAATGCCAAACACAAATACCCTCAGGGTTTTTTTTTTCCACTTATTGCTCTTTTGTCTAGAATATTCTTCTCTGAGACATCTCTATGGCTCAGTCTCATACTTCTCATCAGTGAGTCTTTTCCTGACCACATAATATAAAAGATCAATCATCCTCTTACCCAGGACTTCCTAGCTTTGTTTCTTTATAGCACTTAATACATCTAGCAAAAATAGATATTCTTGGATTGTCTATGCTAATCTAATGTCAGCTTCTTCCTTTTTTGGGGGGGATTCTTAAAAACAGCTTTATTGAGGTATAGTTGGCATATAATAAACTGTACATTTAAGGCATACATATAAATTGAGATATAGATATATAGATATATCAGGAAACTTTCACCAATATCCAAATAATAAACATATCCTTCAGCCCTAAAATTACCTACATACCATTGTAATTCTTCCTTCAACTGGACCCCTTCTCTAGACAACCATTGACCTATTTTCTAATGATCTGTTGGCATTTTCCAAAATTTAAAAAAAATGGAATCACACAATATCTATTCTGTTTTGACCTAACTTCCTTCACTCCATATAAGTACTTTGTGATTTACTTTTGTTATGTATACTAATAGTTCATTCTTTTTTGGTCTTAGTTCAGGCTGATATAACAAAATACTCCAGACCAGTAGGTTATAAACAATAGAAATTTACTTCTCACAGTTCTGGAGGCTGTACTTCAGAGATCAGGGTACCAGCATGGTTGGGTTCTGGTGAGAGTCATCTTCCAGATTAGACTGTAAGCTTCATGCTGTGTCCCCATTGGTGGAAGGGGTTGGGCCCCACCTCCTAATACTATCACATTATACATGAGGATTTTAACACAGGGATGGTGGGGACTGGGGGATGAGGGGGCACAAACAAACTCAGACCATGGAACTTTTTACTGATGCCTGGTATTCCATTGTACAGATCAGGACTGGCTTTTGCACCTTCACATAAAATTTAGAATCGACTTGTCAATTTCTACCCAAAAAAGTCTACTACGATTTTGATAAGGACCATGTTTATTCTATAGATCAATTTGGGGAGAAATGCCATCTTGACAATATTAAGACTTCTAATCCATGAGCATGAAGTGTCTCTTCATTTATTTAGCTCTTTAATTTTTTTTTAAAGATCTTATTTATTTATTCACAAGAGACACATAGAGAGAGGCAGAGACACAGGCAGAGGGAGAAGCAGGCTCCCTGTGGGAAGCCTGATGCGAGACTTGATCTCAGGACCCCAGGATCCCAACCTGAGCCAAAGACAGATGCTCAACCACTGAGCCACCCAGCTGCCCCATAATGTCAGCTTCTTGAGGGAACTCCCACTCCTGACACCTAAAACCATACCTGGCATATGCTAGATTTTCAATATATATTTATTGCATTAAGTAAATGAATGAATGTACATTGTTTAGAGCAAGGTGAAGGGAAATATAACAGAATTGAAAGAGCCATAAAGAAGATAAGACTGAGCCTTTACTTTTCTCCCCCATAACTCCTCCCCAGGTAAAAACACTTACACTGGGGATACTGGTTATACTGCTGGATTTCCCCCCTCATCTCTAATGATCCCTGCAAATATGGATTGTCACATAATGAAATAAGGGAGATGTGAACTTGGACAGAATGGTTGAAGATGTCATCATGAGAAGAGTCGTTTTGCCTGTGCAAACCTCAGGAAAGTCTTATGCACGTATCTTGAACTTGAGACATCCTTATTGCTTATTGCCATGTGCTATGAAGTCCATAAATACTCCCAAGTTTCTGCAACCCATAGTAGCCTCGGCCTAACTACCTGGAGGTCCCACAGAGGCCATGGTTCCTGAGGGAAAGGTTTGATAATAACAACAATGTTAATGATTACAGCTAACATATGTGTGGAATTACTATGTGCCAGGCACTGTGAGAAGCATTTTTTTTTTTTTTGAGAAGCATTTTTAAACGCATTCTTTTATTTGATCCTTCTAACAACTCTATGATGCAGGTGCTATTGTTATGCCCATTTTCTTTATGAACTAGCACAGCAAAGTTATTTATTTAGTATTAAATCCTGCAAGTGAAAATTCAAAATGAGTGGCACAAAAATTTAGTGCTACTACACATAGAGGAGATTGCCATTATTTTCTCTGTCCCGGTCCTAGAGAACTCACAAATTACTACACTAAATTCATGCAGCTATGGCCCAGGGCCTCAGAGAATCGCTCTAGACCCATGGTTTTACAGGGGCTATTTTGCAATCCAAGGAATGTTTGACAACGTCTGAAGATATTTTTGATTGTCACACTGGGTGGAAATGTTTACTGGCACCTAGTGGGTAGAGGCCAGAGATGCTGCTAAACCTCCTACAGTGCACAGGACAGACTCCCCTCTCCATGGCACCAACAAAGAATTATCTGGCCCCAAATGTCTATAGGTTGAGAAACGCTGCTCTGGATTCTCTCTTGATCTCCATTCTGAATCTACTTTCTCTGTCTTGACAACTCTGGCTTCTGTCCCATCACTTTCTCTAGTTTTTTTTTTTTTTCTTCCTATGAATATCTTTCAGATTGCTACTCCTGTTGGACTGTCTACTTCAGCTTTATTATGGCTTTATAAAGCTTAGTGCTTCTGGCACCCTAGCACTGCTATCCCATCTTATTTTCCAACAAACTCAGAAGAAATTGCTGGGGTGAAATTGCTAATGAAACTCTCAAAGGATGTGGGACTTGAATGTGTCACATTTTAGATGGGCAGCTTTTGTTTCCAATGTGACAGATTCTAACACATAAAATGATTAGAAAGAAGAGAACTGAGATTTCTAAGAATCCTGGCATACTGCATAAAACCTTCACAGGAATTTTTTTTTTCTCTTTTAGACCAGAGAAACAGATTTATCATAGAAATGACTTGATATTGAAAAAATTGTATCAAATTCAGTCAATTTTGTGAATGACGTTTTAGGGCGCTGTATCTGGTTGTTACAATAAATTATGGTGACCCAAATAATTGTGATGAGCCTGTGTTCTTAAAGAGAACTTGTACTTTTAGGTAAGAATGGAAGCCTGATGATGTATGTAGAAAATAGAAAAAAGAGCAATATTAAACCAAGGCAGTATTTTCTTCAGTTACTGATGTTTAATATTGCTAGTGTAATTAAGCTCATTTCCAACTGAGTTTTTTCTTCTAGATGCTAATTTAATCTTAGAAATATACCAGTGTGCATATTTTCAAGCATTATGATAAATACACAAAGATCGTTATTATCTACTTGGAAATTTTGAAAGGTGATAGACAAACTGTCCCCTAGGTAAAGTCTTTATTTCTGTCACCTTCTTTGGAATTAAAAATAACACAGTTAAGTAAATTCCTGAGTATAGATAATGAATGAATCTCATTCCCAGAAATACCAATTCTGCAAAGAAGAATGTTCTTAATCCTTATAGTGGTCATAACTTTGGGCTTTCATGTGTTGATGATACATTTTTTTTTATATTTCATGAACTAGAAACTCACAACAAGACAAAAAGGAACAGAGACTATCAATTGCTTTTGTCTTTTTGCTTTTTCATGCATTATTATTCCTCACTTTATGTTACCCTTTATTATAACCTATACCAGAAAGTAGGCAAAGACAATGGGCTAAATGAAAATGAATCTATTTTGACTCTTTCTTGTAGTTCTGCTAAATTATAATTTTTTTCTGAGATGAGAGAAATTATTTGTGAAAAATGAAATGGGTCTTACTTTAGATTAGATCTTATTTTTTTTCATTGCACTAAATGAGTTTTCAGAATTGGAAACTTCTATAACTACATAGCTGTCGCTTTATGGTTACGTTCACATAATTATTTCAAGAAAATTTTCATAAGAAAGGCAAAATGTAAACATCTACCTTAGTTTTTATCTTTGTAAAAATAGTCAAATGATTATAGGAAAAGAGGATTTCTTTTTCTATAGTTCTTAATAAACACCAGGTAGGACATGATATATTTTACACACACACACAAACATACACACATGGGCACACACATGCATACTCACACAACTTGGTTTTCAGAAAAGCAAGAGTTATGTATTGTGCTTTTTCTTAAAATACAACAAAATTTCACTATAAGAGGAATATTTCCTGAATAATCTAGAAGTCATTGTATCTTTAGCATGAGAGTTCCTGTTTCCAAGAAGACAAGATCAGAAGACCTTCTTAAAAAGAATCTCACGTAGCTTCCTGGCTACTAGTTAAAACAAAACCATATGTTACGGATAAAGTCAGGTCACCTCTTCTGTGACCAAACTAAATTACACTGAAACACTTACTACCAGTTTCAATGAGGGAGACTTCCTATTACCTGCATAAATCAGGTGTACATTTTATCATCCTCAGTAAGATAGGTGTTTCTCTCCATTCTATTTTACTGGGGTCAGCCAAAAATATTGGATATACTGAAAACACAAGCAAACAAGTATCGACAAAAGCCCTTGTAATGAAAGAAGTATATAGATTTCATTATTGGAGTAGGTATTGTCTTAGTTTGTTTGAACTGCTGTAATAAAATACCATACACAAGGTGACTTAAATGACAAATATTTATTTCTCACAGTTCTGGAGACCGGGAAGTCCAAGATCATGTCCAAACTTGATGTCTAGAGAGAGCTCACTTCCTGATTCATAGATGACCATCTTCTCACTGTGTCCTCACATAATAGAAGAATCAAGGGAGTTGTTTTGGGTCTTTTTTTTTTTTATGAGGGGCTAATCCTACTCATGAGGGTTTCATCCCCATGACCTAATCACTTCCCAAATGCTCCACATCCCAATACCATCAATTGGGTTTCAACATAAGAATTTCGAAGAGACACAAACATTCAGTCTATATAGAAGCATGTTTCGAGAACACAAAGAGGCAAAGGGCCGGGCAGAAATGAAATATTCTTCCCAGATCTCTGCCTTTGTATTATGGTATAATCACCAAACCGCATTCCAGATAACAGAGCCACAGCAGACATAAATGCCAGTAGCACTGGTTAGTAAATCCGATAGCCCACTAGAATCATTTGGGAACCTTTAAAAGACACCAATCCCCGGACCCTGCACCTAGTTATTTGAATTTAACTTATCTGTGTTAGGGTCTGGGTATCCACATTTTAATAAAGCCCTCTATAAGAGCTAATGTTCAGTCATATCAGAGATCCGTTGGTCTATAGCTATGGAGCTAACGAGATGGAATCCAAGCCAGCAATGACAGCTGCATACCAGAGAAATAGGCAGGAGAAAACATGGATTCAAAACCAGGCAGATGTCCTCAGAGGCATAGACACTTAATCAACCCTGACCAGTGCCCCTTAGCAGCTAGCCTCCTGTGCTTGATTATGTGTCTGACTCATGAAGGTCTGTGGATTTCTTTCCACTTAGGGAGGGGCTATAAAATTTCTTTTGTAGATTTTTTTTTTTCAAGGAATGAAAGCACTTTGACTTATTTAAAATGTGCCTCATTATCATTAGTTACATGAAATTTCAGTTCTGGATTTTTTTAAAGATAATACAGCATTTTTTCCTTTGGGTTCCTTAAATTTAAACATGTTAAAAAAGGAATGCATGCTCATTATTTATAATAAAGACTTATATTTAAAATATGATGGCCCTTGACCTAACACTCTCTACCCTCAGTCCTGGGCTCCCAAGGCAATCATTGTTAACTCTTCTAGCTGTTTCTTCTGACGTTTATTTTCATATTTCTCAACGACTTGTTCCTACCTTTTTTTTTTTTTTTTTTTCAATTGATCAACATTAGATCTTCTCTTCAACTTCCTGCTTTGGTATATGACGATTCAGCCTGGTGAGTGCACTCTCCCTTCCCTTCCCATGTAGTTCTATCAACACATCTTTGGTTCCATTTCCAGGAACTCAGCTCTTTAACTGCTGTTGTCTTAGGGTCCCAGGTGTGATGGGCACTGGTCAGGGTTAATTTAAGCATCTGCCTCTCAGGAATCCAGCAACAAACCTCCTTTTTCACACCCACAGGGATTGTTAGAAACAAGCAGCTTTTTCTCATAAACACTTTTAAAAAAGTTTGAATAAGCCCCTTCAACTGCATAATAGAACTATCAAACATTTTCCTAAAAGATTCTCTCCACAACCTTTCTTTTGGATACACTCCCTATTCCGAAGGCAGTTACCTTCTGTGCCTCAAAAGATACTTTTGCTTTTGGCATCAGCCTCCAATTACTCCAAGATGCCCACTACCCTTTGGGTTGAGGGCCACCTTCAGTGATTCCCAGGAGAATAGGTGACACATTTCTAGCCTGGGAAGAGAAAAAGACAAAAATAGAACCCTGAATTCCATTTTTAGAAAGGAATCTCATCTCAATGGTAAATAATTTTCCTGGGTTATTATTAAAAGAGAATTCTTCATTACAGCTGCAGGTTGTCTAAAAGCTAGTTTCATTGCTGTTTTATAGAAATGCCTCTAGACACGCTCCACCCAGGCACATGGAAGTGCAGAGCTGAGCAATAGTTAATGACGGTGATCAAACAAGAAAAGACTCAGCATTAAGAAATGTGAACGTCTTGGGGGTGCCTGAGTGACTCAGTTGGTTAAGCCCCCAACTCTTAATTTCAGCTCAGGTCATGATTTCAGGGTCCTGAGATTGAGTCTCCCAGTAGGCCTCCCTCTCAGTGTGGAGTCTGCTTCTCCCTCTCTCTCCTCCCCCCCCACCGCCTCTCCCCACCACCAGCCCCCCACTCATTCCCTCTCTCTTTAGTGATAAGCTTGATTTTTTTTCTCTGTTTGGACCAGAGTTGCCTCCTCTCCTCTTCCAGAACATTTTCTTTTCAATAATATAAAACTATGTGTCATATTCTGGGTATGTGACCCCTGACTTTCCTTAGGAGTCTAGCCAACAGCACTCAGGGACTCTATAGGGCAGCCTAGACCAGCAGGAAGACCCGTGGCTTCTCTGACATGGCTGTTTCTGGCTGGTATTACTCTCTCTTGGTATTGCCAATTTAAATTTCAATAGTTTACTTAATCTTGACCAAGACAAGTATGTGAGTTGGGATTAATTTGAATAAAGCTAATTCTCCCTTCTATGCCAGAGAACACACACTTCCCCTTTTGCAAGGTGTGTGAGAATCCAGGCTAATCTCATACCCCCTGACCTTTGCCCTTAATTCCCCTCTGCCTTCATCTTCCATATGGCAACAGTCTCATCCGTGGAGCCCTCCTGGAGGCCTGGTATGGGTGTCTTTCAAAGTCCTTCCAGGCAGACTTAATTATTTCATTCTTTTTTGTTTTCATAACATTTTGTCCATATCTCTGTAAGAGTTCTTTTAATTCCACTCTGTAATTCACTTCCTTATTCTCCAATTCCTCTAGCCTCCATTTATTACATGATTTAGTGTTCACTGTACCTAACTCAGTGACTGAGTCAGAACAGAGGCTAAATAAATGTTTATTGAACAACTTAATGAAAGAATTCTAACATGGAGGTATCAGGAATATTCTATGATTCATGCTTTTTCTTCATAGGAATATACCGCCCTGTGGATTGAATATACTTCAGGAGAAAGTAACCCCTGTGACCAAAAGTAGGCATAGACTCTCAGAGAACTCAACCAAAGTTGTTCTGGTGTATCTTTGAGGGTTATTGTTCTTCCAAGGACCCAAAATCTTTCTTCTGCACTTCAGAGACTGGGAGGACAGAGCAACTGTCTAGGTATCTGCTCCTCTTCCACACTGGGTGACATAAGAAACATCCTTTTCTTTCAATTACCAATGACATTCATCAGAGATCTGTGGGAAATATCTTTTCCAAATTTTCCCTTGGCAATTGAGTGAATTTTTTTTTTTTTCAGAGACAGAGCAAAAGGGAACAGTCTGATAGATAAAGCATCTTATAATAAGATAAGAGGATATTTTCCAAAGAACCTCTAAAATCTGGCAGATCATGCCAGGCATCCAGCTTGAAAACTGAAAACCAATCAAAGTATTTTTTAACTTAAAAAAAAAAAGATTTTACTCATTCATTCATTCATTCATTCATTCATTTAGAGAGATAGAGCTTGAGCAGGGGGGGAGGGTTTGGGAGGAGGGAGAGAGAATCTCAAGCAGACTCCACGCTGAATGGGGAGCCACATGTGGGGCTCGATCTCATGACCCTGAGATCGTGACCCCAGTGGAAATCAAGAGTCAGATGCTCAACTGATTGAGCCACCAAGGCAGCCATTGAAAATATTAATTTACAAGTTCATATAAATAAAACTCAGGTAGAAAATGGGGTACCTTATACACACTGTGTATGTGAATAGTTTTCAGATTCTTTGCAACCAATATTTGTCATATTGTTTAACTATTTGACTTAGTTCCTAGGGCTACTCTAACAATCTACCACAAATTTAGTGGCTTAAAAAAACAAAAAAATTATTCTCTCATAGTTCTAGAGGTCAGAACTCCAAAATTAAGGTATTGGCAGGACTTCTGTCTTCTGGAGGCTCTGAGGTAGAATCTGTTCTCTGCCTCTCTGTCAGCTTCTGGTGGCTGCTGGCAACAATTGCTATCTCGGTGTGTAGACTCATCAAAAGCCATTTCTGTTCCATCCTCACATCAGCTTCCCCTTGTGTCAGTGTCTCAAATCTCACTCCCTTTTTTTTAGATAAGGAACCAGTCATTGAATTTAGAGCCCACTTTTAATCCAGAATGATCTCCTCAAAATCCTTAATGTCACTGAATCTGTAGACATTATTTTCAAATAAGGTCACATTCACAAGTCTTGTGACTTGTGAAAATGACTTGCAAAACTGCAAAATTACTTGACCATGGGTGTGTGGTGTGTGTGCATTTTTTTTTTAAGTTTCTTACAGTCTAGAATTTGTGCTTTGATCTGTCATTCTGTAATTTAAGAAATTAATTGGAGTCAATTGGTTAACGTCTATTGAACTCTAGATGTTCAGTGATGAGAGAATCAATAGATATATTTAGCTGTTCTTTACTAGCTTCCATTGGTCAGTGATGTTTACATGATTGAATAAGGTTTTGATTGCTTTACTCTTGATTCCTTTTAACAATTTCTCTGGCCTGTAATGGATCAGTGGATCTGTGTAATAAATTTCAATAGCAGTGGAGAATTGTATTTACATTTTCGTAAACATAGCACTCTAACTTACAAAACTTCTTCAATACAGTAAATGATTTGATGAATTCCTCTAAAACACACTGTGCTTGGTTATGGAATAAATAAGACTTGTTAACCAAACACGTGGTTGAGTTCTTATGATTAAAACAGGAATAAATTATCACTGTTAGTTAAGGAAATTGTACAACGATGAGTCATTGTTTGAATAACTTGTTTTTATGAAAGTGGTGAATAAGAAACCTTTTAAAATATGAAAGATCAAGGCAGTAAAAAAGGCCATGTTAACCAGTTTTGGCCCTTTTTCATTAACCAAAACAAACAGAATATTTACTGCATAGTAAAGAAATTGTTGGTGCATTTCAAATGGTGGGTTTCTTAATCTATCTGGTTAATTTTGAATCAGAAAAAAATAAGAAAGAATGAAGTCAGGGAAAGTGGAGTCAGAACAAATGTGCTAGAAAAAGAAAATAGAATCATTAGGGTGAGTGTAAACAGTCATCAGAAAGATGTTGTCTGTGTAGGAAATGGATCATTGGATTGACTGTTGGCTAGAGAGAAAAGTATAAACATCCTACCTTCTTACCGGCTCATTTTTCTCCTTGCCAGCTTTTAACACATTCTAAAAAGTGTTCATATTCATCATTGAAAGTAATATGTATGTGATTGGGCTGAATTAAAAGAGTAATATGGTCAAACAGTATAGTATGTTTCAACTTTACTAGAAGGAAAGAAACCTCTCTCATTACTTTTAAATATGTAGCTTGGAGAGGGAGACACTGCGGGAAGACACAGTCTACCCTACCAGGAAAGGCTAGAGTAAGGAAAGTGGAAAATGTTATCAGCCCAGTAGTTCTTTACTGAGTGCAGGCAAGGGATGTGTAATGAAGGCAATGGACATGTCATATTTGTGTTCTTACCTGTGCTTTTTCTCCGGTAAGCAAGAAAAAGTCCAAATAACTCCCAGTTAGGTTTCCAAAGAAGAGGTAAGATATAAAAAGAAAGGTTTGTTAAGAAATAAAACATAACCCTTTATCATGAGCATGGTGATTTATGAATATAGAAACCAATGGGCCCTACGTTTAACCAGTGAGAAAGTGGAAAGAATTAAGAGCTTGGGCTCCAGCGCAAGAACACTTCCCCTCAAGTGGCTAAATGGGTGGCTGTTGGTAAACCAGCACAATTTTCTGAGCCTCAGTTACATCCTCAATAAAATGAGGGGTATGGCCCGATGAGAATATCATAATGTGTGGCTGAACAAAAAGCACTAATGAGTCAAAGCTGCACACTTAATTTGATCTTTGGGTAGAACAGTGATATCACTATGGTCACATACTGTTCTTACATGGCATTTAGCTTTCTGGGAGATATTTCATTATTTATAATGACGCCTGGGTAAGAGATGATGAATTATCCAAAATTTATCACCATTGTTAGGAAAGCTGCTAAAACTTCATGGCTCTCTCATTTGGGGAAGGATTGATATATTTGACTATTTAAAGACAGTTGCATAGCAAATCACCATAAACAAAGCAAAAGAAAAATCGCACATTGTGATGAAACTATTTGCATCTTACATATCTAAGAAGTAAAGAAGGTACTAAAAATAGGAAAGAGAAAAACTAATAATGATAGAAAAATGGGCAAAAGACATGGCACACAGTTCATAAGAAGTGAAAACTGAGTTTCTGATCTTTAAAGATATTCAAACTCACTTAGAAGAAATGCAAATTAAAACTATATTGAGATACTATTTCTCACCTATCAGATTGGCAATAATTCACGTTTGGCAGCATATTCTGTTGGCAAGGTTGTTATAAAACAGGCATTCTCGTATAGTACTGGTGGGAATGCAAAATTGTTATGTCCCTATGAAAAGGAATTTGGCAACATTTTTTCCAAAGTACATGTTCATTTACTCTCTGCCCCAGCATTTCAACTTCTAGGAATATAATCCAAGAACACACTAGGATAAATGGAAATGACATCTGGAAAAGATTATTCATTGCGTTGTGTATATAATAGATGTTATGTATATATAATAAAGAATTACATATACAGGTATACACAAATTCATGTATATGTAATAATAGTAAAGAAAAAAACAAAAAAACAAAACAAAAAAAAGAAAAAAAACACTACTCACATGCTATGGTACATCTCATATTTTTAATATATATACACATATACATAAATACTATTATATTATATGCTGTATTATAATATATATTAGCATAAAGAATAGTATCATATAGTTTCATTGCTTTAATAATCCTCTGTGCTCCACCTATTTATCCTTCTCTCCCCTCTAAGCCCTGACAACTAACAATCTTTTTACTATCTTCAGAGTTTTGTCTTTTCCAGAATATCATATAGTTGGAATTATACAGTATGGGTTTGTGTGTTTCAACCCTTGTGTCTAGATTGAACATAATAGGTTGTATTAACAGGTGAACAGAAAGTAAATCAGTGGAGAACTATGATATTTTTAAGAAGAAAGGAATTTTTGGAACGACATGTTACAAATAAAAAGCAGAGAGCTGTATGCAATGTCAGAGATCTAGCATGTGAGGCAGAGGAAGACATTCTCAAGAGCCCCTACATTAAATGATATGAGAGATGGTAAGAAATACCATATTCCTTAAAAAGCACTAAAATTCCTACATCTAAAATGCATCTTACTGGATTATTCTTCAAAGAAGCTCTTTAAAAGCTCCCCACACAGGGCACCTGGGTGGCTCAGTAGGTTAAGCGCCTGCCTTCAGCTCAGGTCATGATCCAAGGGTCCTGGGGTCAAGCCATCAGGAGCGCTGGGCTCCCTGCTCAGCAGGGGTCTGCTTCTCCCCCTCCCTCTTCTCTCCAAACGTACCCTTCCACCACTCCTGTGTGCTCTCTCACTCTGCTCTCTTATAAATAAATAAATAAATAAATAAATAAATAAATAAAATCCTAAAAATAAATAAAAGTTCCCCAAATGGTAATAATCTGGCTGCATTTGCACCTATATCTACCAGATTATTTGTTGACCACTCTCTGAGAGTAACTGCTCCTACTGAATCTTTGGAGATTAAACTCATACTGCTGGGCCATTTTAATGATTTCAACTTGAAATTTGGAAAGAAAGATCAAAACCTTTAGATAGTCCAGTATCAGAGCCCCACTGTATTTTAAGATATGAAATCAAGAGAAGAAGCCCCTGAAAACAAATAAGGAAAGGTCACATGCTTTCCTTCTCACATAAAACAGCAAGTAATTCAACCAAAAATCAGTATTGAATATGAATCTATAGTTAGCTTGCTTCCAGTCTGCTCATCAGAATTGCCTACAATTGAACCTTCTTCTTTCTTTCATATAGCTATACGGGCTTTTCTTCCAGATGATACCAGTGAAATAAAGTACACGGAGTCATTGTTTTTTGTGTTTTCAAGAGAAAAGCAATATCTAAACTCCTGGTGGGACGCCTGTGTGGCTCAGTGGTTGAGCGTCTGCCTTCGGCTCAGGGTGTGATCCCGGGGTCCTGGAATTAAAGTCCCACATCAGGCTTCCTGCAGGGAGCCTGCTTCTCCCTCTGCCTGGGTCTCTGCCTCTCTCTGTCTCTCTGAATAAATGAATAAAATCTTAAAAAACAAAACAAAAAACCCTCCTGGTCTTCAGTGCCCTTCATTACCTGTCCCTTCCCTATTTCTTGAGCTTCATTCCCTTTCAACTCTTCAAATACATAAAAATCCCTTCTGCCAGTAGGCCTTTGGGTGTTCGCGTTTGCGTTGGGAATGCTCCCCCCCCCACCTCTCCTACCTACTCTCTGGGTCACTGCTCAATCAATTGCCAACTTACTCAGAAAAGTATCCTTTGTCCCTTTAGACTAAATCATAGCTCCTAGTTACATGGTCTCAAAAATTTCTATTAACCTTTCTTTCAAAACACTCATCACAGTTTTTAATTACATATTTTATGATATTTTGTTTTCCTGCCCCCTCTTTTAAGTTGTATGGTCCATGGAGGCAGGACCTTGATATTCTCAGCACTTAATATCGTGCCTTGGACATGTCTATGTAGTGATATCTTTGGTTTCACTTACCTTTCTCTCTTGATTCTGTATCCCTTGATGCTTTGAACATCCACAAATTTTAAAAGGTAGGTCTCAAGTCTGGCATCTCATTAGAATCATCTGAGCGGATTTTATAAATGGGTCTCACCTCGGATCAATCAAATCAGAATCTCTAGGGCAGTGATTCTCAAAGTGTGACATGCTATTGATTAGCACATCAGCATCACCTGGGAACTTACTAGAAATGCCGGCTTGTGCCCGCACCTTGCTGAATCAGAAGGTGTGGGGAGAGACCAGAAATCTGTGTTTAACAAGCACTCAGCTGATTCTGGTACATGTTAAAGTTTGAGAACAAAGCCACTGTTCTAGCAAACATCAGAGTCAACTAGAGAGCTAATTAAAATACAGATTGCTGGGCTCTGCCTCCAGAGCTTTTGAGTCAGTAGGTCTGGGCTGGGCCTAAAAATTTACATATCAAACAAGTGCCCAGGTAATACTGATGCTACTGGGCAAATTTTGAGAACCACTGGTCTAGGGCTGGAGTCAACAAACTTTTTCTGTCATGGCAAGATGGCAAATATTTTAGGCTTTGTGCGTCACATGGTTTCATGACAACTCCTCAACTCCATCACTGTAGTGGGAAAAACAGCCACACACATATAAACAAATGGGTTTTCGGGCACTGTGCTGGATTTGGCTCAATGGGCTATGGTGTGTCAGTTCTAGAGCCTGGGACCCAGGTATTTTCTTAGATGGTAGTTCTGGACCTTGTATGTACTATAGTAAAATCAACGAATGAGGGCAGCCCGGGTGGCTCAGCGGTTTAGCGCCACCTTCAGCCCAGGGCCTGATCCTGGAGACCTAGGATCGAGTCGCTAGACTGGCTCCCTGCGTGGAGCGTGTCTCTGCCTCTCTCTCTCTCTCTTATGAATAAATAAAAATCTTTTTTAAAAAAATCACTGAATGAGACTTTAAATAATCTCAATTTTCTAGACCATAATCAAGATCTCTGAAGGTGGGGCCCAGGCATTAGTGTTTTTAAAGCTCCAAGTTATTTCTGGTATGCAGCCAAGTATGAGAATTATTGGTTTGAAACCTTAGCTAATCCTCTGATTTCTGATTCTGGCTTGTTATTGACCAGATTCACTGGAATCTCTGATCCTTGACTTGTTGTTGACCCTGACCCCCTTAGGGAATATTAACCAACTATAAACCATGTTAGGCAGGCAGATTGTAAAAAGACCTAGAAACAACATGGAGCATGTAACCTTGAACCTTTAAAATGAGCATAATTGGCGAATAATATGTAGTTCATCAACAAAGAAGTAAATCAGGCAACAGTGAGTTTCGGTGGGTTGGAGAGCACCCAGAGGATCCCTATTATCTCAGGATAGAATTACTGTAGGTCAGTTCTCCAAAAGCTCATCTCACTTCTTAAAGTATATCAAATAGTTTGGAACCAATGGAAACTAAAGTAGTTTTTGGAGAGTCAAAAATGATTGCAACAATGAAGACACAGGAGGAGGTGGTATAGTTCTACTCATCATGATTCCTTTGGTAAATCTATCTTCTATTTGGAGAACAGGATAGTATGTTCAAGAGCACATGTGTGTCCTTGTGGTTCATGAATGTTTTGGAAGGCAAGGATATCTGGAATCACTGCTGGCGGACATTTGCTTTTACCTGCATGCTTGGCGCCAGCACTCACTTAACAAGCCAGTTAGAGGTGTGGATGCTGCAAAGGTGTGGATTTCCTCGTGAGATTTTGCAGGCTCCTGGGATTTAGTGATCTTCCTCCAAAAGGAAGGTGTCTATCTGTGTCTGTGTGTGCAGGTGGTGTAACACTGGTCCAGCGCTGTTCAACAGAACTTTCTATGCTGATGGAAACTTGCTATCTATGCACCATCTGGTGCAGTAGCTACTGGCCGCCTATGGCTCGTGAACACTTGAAATGTGCCTGGTGTGAATAAAGAATTAAATTTTAAATTAAATTTGATTTTTTATAACTAAATATAAGAAGTGCTACTGTATTGGATACTGTGGCTTTCATCAATTAGAGCACAAGTCTTGGCATATGGCCTTCATGTTACTCCAACTTAAGAAATAGCCCCTCAGGCTGAACGTCAGTAGAGATGGGCATGGAATACAGTGCATGTATGCCTGGGAGGGGGAGAGCACGGGACCTTGGCGGGGTTCTGCCTATCTCACTTTAGGGCCAATCGTGAAAAATGCAGGAATAACTGTGATTCCCCCCCCCGCCCCCAGGTCACATGACTGGTAGGAAAGAGGTAACAAATACCATTCTAGGATGTACTAGTTTCTTTTTTTGAGGATAACTAGTGACATAATCTGACAGGTTGGAGATCTCAGAGGTGAGAAAAAACTGTGTGCAGATGCAAGAACCCCCAAATAAGCTTCAGTTTGTTAAACCCAGAGTGTCTCAAACTGATGCCAGAACTCCTCTCTGCATATGCATGTATACTATCTACTAGCAACCGCAGGGCTGAGGCTTGGTGCAGAACACTTTAGGAAAGAATGTTCTATAAAATGGTTGCTGTTCATGTTATAAATCATATTTCCAATCATTCCATTCATGGATTTTTTTTCTGCTCCTTTCTTTTTTGCCTTCTGCCTTTTTTTATTTTCTTAAAAGATTTCATTTATTTATTCATGAGAGACACACAGACATAGGCTGAGGGAGAAGCAGGCTCCTTGTGGGGAGCCCGATGCAGGACTCGATCCTGGGACCCCAGGACCACGACCTGAGCCAAAGGCAGATGCTCAAATACTGAGCCCCCCAGGTGCTCCTGCCTCCTGCTTCTCATGTAGCTGGGTCTACACCAAGAGCATCCTAGGGCCTTGGCGAGGCAGATTGTATCATAGGAATCAGAGCCATGGCTCATGCCACTGACTTGTGTTTTCAGGAGCATTTTGAGCCCCATGTGATGTATGCAATCTCCAGTTGGTGATGGTCAGCCGCTGGGCACACCCAGTTACATGGCTCAGTGGGTCGTATAGCACTTGGTCCATGATTGGCATCTCAGGTAACTTGATGTCATGATAGAGATTGGCTTTTGAAGTTCGAGGATTTCTAATGATAATTCATGTCACTTAAGAAACTGAATAGAAAAAGAGCAAGTGATGCTTTTGGACTGTACAACCGCCAAAGATGCCTGTGAAGTTAGTTTCTCTAGTTTGTAATCATTTTATTATTTTACAGCATATTGAACTAAGTGGAGAATGATGTCTCATATCTAACTTTTCCATTAATATTTGCCATGCCTTCCTTTTAGTCTATGCACTTAGTGTATCTTTGTACATGCGGAATGGTTTCTTTTTCACAGTTGCTCAGCCAAGCAAGATAGGGGACAATAATTATAGAGAAATGTAACCTTTTTAGAGTCAAAACATTCCCTGCATTATTTTTTTGTTATTGTTCGGAAAATAGATAACAACTGCAAAGTAAGCCGTGTTTACTTTCACCTTTGCTAAATTATTTATCAAATTTCACTTGATCTTAGCCAAAAGGCCGAGAAGCGATATTTATCAAATTTCAAAGGCCATGCTGGCCTAAAGAAATGTGAAAATGAACTTAACTACTTGTTAAAATACTTTGGCTTATGCCTAAAATAAACATATACAACTTATTGAATTGGATAAGATATTAACACAAGTAACATATGTTTCTTTAAAGCTAAGATTAGAGCTGAATACTCACATATTTTTATATCTCATCATTCTTATTGCCAGGACTCCCAGAACAGATTGGACAATTGTTTTTGTTTATTTATTACTTTTTTACTGAGCACCAGTATCTGAAACAAAAAGACTTCCTTGGCAGAGCCAGCAGTAACAGAGTTCCAACTACACCTATGTGCAGGTTATCCACTTATCTTTATTCTTCCAACTTTGTTTCTTACATGTTAGGATGTTAATATAACGGGTCAGATTTCATGCTTACTTGTCAGAAGAATCATAAAAGATTTTGGATCACCTTATTATTAGAGAGATTGGTTTTTGTTTACCACTAATGTTGAATCTGGACATATCGTGTGATTTAGAATATTTCTGAAAAGTTGATCTAAATATACCATGTGTGTTGTATTTTATGGGCATTTGAATCACGTAAATTAACAACCAAACAGCACAAAATATTAATGAAATATTATTTAAAATACGAAATAATGCATATTATCTATAGCATACAGACAAAACGAATAATTCCAAAGTTGGTCTGGCAAATGATGAGACTCAGTGTAGAAAACCCAAAAGATTCCACCAAAAAATCTCTAGAACTGATAAATGAATTCAGCAAAGTCATGAGATATAAAATCAAGGTACAGAAATCAGTTGCATTTCTATACACCAATAATGAAGCAGCAGAAAGAGAAATCAAGGAATCGATCCCATTTGTAATTGCACAAAAAACCATGATACCTAGGAATAAACCTAACCAAAGGAGTAAAAGAGCTGTACGCTGAAAACTATAGAACACTTATGAAAGAAATAAGACAAAAGAAATGAAAAAACATTCCATGCTTATAGGTAGGAAGAATACATATTGTTAAAATGTCTATACTACCCAAAGCCATCTACACTTTCAGTGTAATCCCAAGGATGGTGCGGCAAACTGTGCTTACACTACGGCACATGGTGACACCACTTCAGCTGATTGAAATGTCCATCATTCCTGCAGCATCCTGAGAACTCAGCTATTGCTTATGGGAATTGGGACTTTTTCTGGAGGAATGTGCTGACCACTACACTGATATTTTATCATACTATTATTATGACTTAAAATATTTTTAGATCATGTAAAAAGGCATCTGAGTATTATTTAAGTGATGGTACATGTTTTAGTGCTGGAAAACAAGCTTTAAAATCAGTAATTTTGGAATGGAAGTTAGAGGTGATGAAATGTGATGAAGAATTTCTCATAATTGTCATTGTAGGTTATACATATTTTTGAAGAACTCTGCAAAACCTCAGAGATGATGCAAAAATTAAAATGAGACATTATAGCAAGATATGCACATTTTTTGGGTAAATCATTCATTCTAGGCAGGAACTTCTCATCATATACTCAACTTGGGAAAATGAGGCATGAATTATCAAGGTTTTGAAATATGCTGTGTTCAGCAACTCAGTGCTTGTGCAAAATGCTACTTCTCCAATATCAGAAGAGCTTCTTATCTTATTTAAGAGTAAGGAAGTTGCCTTAAAAGTGGAAATTGAAGAAGGTAAAGAGGGGGAAATACAATGGTTTGGGCAAACTTGTTCTAATATCCTCCTGCCTTCACAACTATCCTGTTTATTTTTCCATTTTTAATATTTGCTCTGATTAAAAAAAAATAACTCAGGGAATAGGTCCATGGACAAGAAGAGGAGAGAGCAACTGAAGATAGCAAATAAGAAATCTACCAACCCGAGTGTTGTTGCAATAGAGAGATAAATATAGAACTGTAAAGAAACTAATATGTTCGATTTCTCTAAATTCTTTGTCATATTTTTAACTTTCATTCTAAGCCCTATCTGTTCAACTAGCATACCACTTCTCCCAGCTGGATCCCCACATAGCTGGGTCCCTATATAGCAAGATTTTAAACATCAAGTCCTCTAAATATGTTGTTATTGCCATAATTCTTCATGGATATTTTAGCTATCAAAGACGGTAAGGATTTTCTCCCCACAATTTCTTCTAGATCATATTCATTAGGGGCTGACACCCATTCCTATCTGACTACTATAGCACTTACAAAATATATGGATAAGGGCCATTCATAAATTCCTGGAGATGAGTAATAAGCATGACAATTTTTATTTCCTGGATTAATCATATGCCCCAAGAATAATAAAGAATTATTGAAAAACATTGTGGCTTATATGTTGGATACTCTTGGAGAGCTGATTTAATTGAGTTGTGTGTAGCACCAGGGATTCTTGGAAACATTTTCTACAAACATCTCTCATTATATATTAGCATACTGCTTAGTTTGGATTTCCCCCAAGAGACAAACCTTTGGAAGAAACCAAACTAATGAAATGGGTAAGAGGAAATGGGAAGGAAAAGCCAGAAAGGAAGCATGTATTAATGAAAAGGGCATGTATTAATAAGTGGGGGGCCCTTTGAGAAACTAGATGGAACCCTCCTGTGCCTCCGGAGGGCAGGAAAGTTGGGGCATTTATCCATCAGCTCTCATTCTCTATTGTTTCAAGATGGCCCTGTTGTCTTAACTCTTCAGCCCTCCAATACCTCCTGGGCCTATAGGGTTGAAAACAATCTCAAACATAGAAGTGAAACAGGCCCTTAATGTGGGAAGTTAGCTTGCCTCAGTTTCAGGGCACTTAGGTGCAGATGGAAAGGGGAGAAGCATCAACATCACCTGCTGCAACCACAGTGCCAATATTAAGTGAATGCAAAATATTGAAACCTTGATCAGTGGAGTTTGTTCACATATACACTACTAGGAGTAGTCTCATCCATTTTGCTTGCATAGATTTTCTCTTCGACTTGTTTGTGCCCCTGCCCACTTTGCCTCAAGTGCATATAATGATTTCCCAAGGCATTTCTCGATATTTTTAGTGTGTTAGACTTAGAATCTCTAGATAGGGAGTTTTCAAAATATATGTAGAATCAGGTCCTAAAAATATAAACCAGAAAGAGTTATTACTACAATGAAAATAGAGTGAATTTGTAAAGAATCATTAAAAGAAAAAGTAGGCAACAAAGTCAATTTTATGAAGCCAACAACTCCTTTAGACATGCATGTAATACACAAAATGAAATCTTTTAGGATGTATTTATTTTTACCATTTGGATTACTAAAGTGTGACTTAATCTATTTAATGTGTTATGTGTTAATTTGATGAAACAATGTGCATTGTTAAGGACAGAGAAGACTATGGAAGTGAATGGAAAATTGGTATCTTTAGTATCTTAATACAGTACCATCTTTATACCTTCTGGTATAAAGACCTTCTGGTATCTCATTCATTTACTAGAAAGGTAACCTTTGTGAAATGGCTTGGCTACTAAGTATTTGGAATTATTATGGATGATGCAAATTAACCTTTTACATTTTTTTTTGTTTGTTTTTATGTTTCTCTCCACTGAAATGGAAAAAAAAGTGCACTCTTGATTATCTTCTCTGGTGTAAGGAAAAACTAGTGGAGATAATAAAAAGATTTCCTTTTACATTTTTTACATCTCTGAAGTAGGAAGCTAAAAGTACTTATAACACACAGAGCCTAGATCTCTCTCCTCCCACAATGCACTATTGCTGAAGCTTTTACTTGGCTGAACGACCTGTTTTCTCCGCTAGTAATATATGATATATATATCATTAATTATCCATCAATTGCCAGATTAAATTCCTTAAATTGGTTTATAACATGTTATCACCAAATTTAAGAAGATGAATAATACATCAAGACTAAACTCCTTCACCAAGCTCTTGCATGATCTGTATGATTTTATCTTGCCCATCCAGTATTAATCACCACTGTCACCGAATCTATGTCCTGTAGAAAATTCTGGCCATTGTCGTTTCAGACTTTTCACATGAAAGAGTCATGCCTTCTTTTTGCTATCTTTGTGCTTCTAAAATCTAAAGGGAAAATTTCCTTCTTTTCCCTTAAGTGTCAACTTTTCATTGACAACTTCTGATGCAAGCCATGCAGGTTTTTCCTCCTTCATCTCCCTTCTTTTTTTTTTTTTTTTAAGATTTTATTTATTTATTCATGATAGACACAGAAAGGCAGAGGCATAGGCAGAGGGAGAAGCAGGCTCATCGCATGGAGCCCAATGTGGGACTCGATCCTCGGACCAGGATCATGCCCTGAGCTGAAGGCCAATGCTTAACCGCTGAGCCACCCAGGCATCTCTATCTCCCTTCTTGTTTATTGTGAACTGTGTATATACTACAAGAAGTATCTTGTACTTTTCCTGTTTGCTAATAGTTCAAATAGAAAATTTGCTAATAGTTCAAATAGAAAACATCAGAAAATTATCTCAAATTATAATGCACATAACAGTTACTTATGAAACTTGTTGAAAATGCGAATTCAAGAGTCCCTTTCAAGAATTCTGATGAAGGCAGTCATGGACCATTCCCTGAGAAAAATTGTTTTGGTTTCTTCTACATGTAAAACTATAATTTACTCATTCTTTACAAGTTACATAAAATATTCCATTATCTTCCTATTCTTCTTGAGTTGATTAGTTGATAAAGTCCTATCTTGACCACTGCTAGGGCAATAGTTAAGCCTTGACACTGAAGTGGTTTTAGAATGTCATAGACGTTGATATGGAGTGAAAACTGCTAGTTGCCAGATAAATTAGATGTCACTTTGGATTATAGACAATGATGTCATTTAGAGTTAACTATATCCATTGCCAAATAGCTTTCAACAGATGCATTGAAATGTTTCATATTTTCCTGTAATATGTTATCATCATCTCTAGATGACAGTAAAGCTTTCCAGTCCGAGATGGGAGTAAATGCTTTTGAGGCAAGATGGTGTCCATCTTGTTGGGCCATGATTCCATTTCATAAAAATAGCTCTCCAGTGAGATAGCCATAAGTAGTTTTGAAAGAAAACAATAAAATTTAAGAGTGAATCCTTAAAATTCAAAAAGCAGAAAGATAGAATAAAACCTTCTATAAAATTAAGCTTATTTTCCACTTTATAGAGTCCAAATAAGCCTTCAATAGGCACGTAAACTTACTAGTTTCTTCTTGTGTATTTGTTTCTCATTTCTATTATGAAAACTTGGTTAAAATATAATATAGTATATTTCTTTAAAACAGCTATTTCAGATGACCGTTCTTCAGGTTTATCTATACACTTCATGTCAGCAAGTGATGAGAGGCATACAACCATCCTATACAGAGTCTTTTTTTTCCATTTGATTTTCAATTCAGAATTCATAGCTTAAGGTTTTGATGTTGAAATTTAAAAAATTTGACATAAAATTTTGTTATTTGCTAGTAAAAAGTAGTCTCATTGCTTAATGACTTCTTTCCATTTATTTTCTAATGTTATATGTACTACGGATTACATTATTATCCCTAAGACATTTAAAATTTAACTTCTAAAGATGTATCATTGGTATCCAAATGAGAGAAAGGAATCAATGATCCATTTCAAGATGGAATTTAAGGAAAATAAAACATTGTGGTGGAATCACTTAAAATATGAGTAAATCTGCTACATGAACAATTTTGGAGTGAGAAAAGAGAACAAAAATTTATGATGTTTCTTTTAGGTATTGAATGCATATATGGGAGAAATAGGTTTGATTCTAAGCTTCGTGAATATTGGGGTATGTAAATAGGATGGGCTGATAATAAACAGTAATCCAGCCATTTATTCATGATATGGGATCTATGTGGGGATAGAAGAAAAAGAACGGGTGAGAACATAACTCTTAGTGTCAGAATACACAAAAGGAAAATTAAAAATAAGTTTTGTGTAAAGGTGAACTCTATACCAGCCCCTCCAGGAAAAGAGAAATCAAGATGAGGTAAAGGAACAAGATCAAAAGGGGAATTAAAAATGTAAACCCATTTAGCAAGTATATATATATATATATATATATATATATATATATATACTATATAGCAAGATCAAAAGAATATTGATTCAGGAATTTGCCAAGATTATCTAAGTAGATGTTATTTAATCAGTATGAAGTCGTATAAAATTCTAAATGGAATTATTGTTAACATGTATTGATCATTGGAATGATTTTAGCAGGGCTACTGTACGGTGTATGCTTTTATTAAAAGTTAAAGACGATGCTTGATTTCATTATAGGTTTCATTATAGGTTTATATCAGTTCATTTAAACAAAAGAAGACAGAATTACTTTTGGGTTCTAGGTACTGCAATGGCATTAGAAATACAAAATATTGTTGAGAAAAATTAAGGAAGACTTGAATAATTGGAGTGATATACTATGTTCATCGATCAGAGATTAAATATTATTAAGATGTCACTCTCCTCTTCTCCCATAATGATCAAGGAAATTCCTTTTGTAAAAAAAGATTTTACTTATTTATTTAAAAGAGAGAAAGAGGGAGAAAGCACAAGCAGAGGGGAGGGGCAAGGGTGAGGGAGAAGCAGAGAACCAGCTGAGCAGGGAGCCCCATATAGGGCTTCATCCCAGGACCTTGGGATCATTCCCTGAGCTGAAGGCAGATGCTTTAACCCACTGAGCCACCCAGGCACCCCGGTTCAAAGCAATTTCAATAAAAATTTCAGCAGACATTTTTATAGAATTTGATAAGATAATTCTAAAATTCACATTGAAATGCAAAAAAAAAAAAAACTAGAATAGGTCAAACAATGTTGGGGAGAATAATAAAAGTTGGAAGATACACTATGTGACTTCAGGACCTGTTATAAATCTATAGTAATCAAGACACTGTACTAATGGTATAAAAATAGATGTACTATGGAACATAATAAAGGGTCCAGAAATAGATTCACATATGTACAGTTGAGTTTTGACAAAGGTGCCATGGCAATTTCGGTGTAGAAAAAATAGCCTTTTAAACAGATAGTGTTGGAACAATTTATAGCCACATTCAAATGAATGAAATATGATTCATACCTGGTATGAGATACAAAAATTAACTCAAAAATGAGTTATAAACTTAAATATAAAACCTAAATCTATAAAATTTCTAGGAGAAAATTTTGTGATCTTGGATTTATTGGATATGACTTCAAAGTCAGTAACCAAATATTTCTTAGATACAACAAAAGTACCATCCATAAAAGAACAAATTGATAAATTAGATGCAATCAAAAGTAAGACTTCTGCTTTCCAAAATATACCTTTGATAGAGTGTAAATAAGCCATAGACCAGGAAAAAAAATTTGCAATATGCATGTCTAATAAAGTACTTCTACCCAAAATATTTTAAAAAATGTTTAACACAATAATAAGAAAATAAGCACCCTAATAGAAATAGTCAAGAAACTTAATAGACCACATCAAAGATTTATGGCAAGTAAGCATATGAAAAGATGCTCACTATCATGTAAATTAAAACCACATTGAGATACCATTCTACGGCCACTAGAATTGCTATAATTAAGGCCTGCCCATGTCATTTGTTGACAAGTGTGGGATAATCGGGACTTTCATGAACTCCTGGTGGGAATGGAAAATAGTACAACCGTAGAGGAGAACAGTTAGGCAACTTTTAAAAAAAGTTAAACATACACTTCCCTTATAATCTAGCCCTTCCACTCCTAGGTGTTTATGTGAAAGTGTTAAAAGCCTATATTCATATAAATATTTGAACACAAACATTCTTAGCAGTTTTATTTGTGATAGCCAAAAACTGGAAATAGCTCAAATGTTCATTAACAGGTGAATGGATAAGCAAATTGTTGTATGTCTGTACCATAGAATAATACCAATATAAAGGAAAGAACTACTGGTATGTGCAACAAATGGGTGAACCTGGAGGTCATTCTTATGAGTGAAAGAACCCAGATAAAAAAGACCACATATTTCATGATTCTGTTTGTATAAAATTTTAGTAAATACAAACTAATCTATGACATAAAATGGATCACTAGTTGTCTGAGAAAAAAAAAAAAACCCAAAAACACTGGAGTGGAACAAGAGGGTGGGATTACCAATATGGCACTAGCAACCTTTTGGGAGTGACATAGTCTTTATGTTCATAGTGGTGAACATATGTTAAGACATATGAACTGCGTACTCTAAATACCTTAATAAAGCTGATCTAAAAGAAAGAATATTAGAATTATATTTGATATAATTAAATGTAAATCTTTTCTCAGATTATAAATGGGTAAATTATAGTCATATATTTTACTTAATAAAAAGCCTATTAAAGGAACCTCTCATTCCCTTAGATGTAAATGTTAGTATAGTCACCAAATTGGATTTCTAATTAAGAAAATATCTAGTTCTAGTTTTATTTTATTTTTAAAAAAGATTTTATTTCTTTATGAAAGACAGAGAGAAAGAGAGGAGGCAGAGACAGAGGGAGAAGCAGGCTCCCCGCAGGGCAAGCAGCCTGCTGCAGGACTGGATTCCAGGATCCTGAGATCATGATCTGAGCTGAAGGCAGATGCTTGACCAACTAAGCCACCCAGGTGCCCTCTAGTTCTAGTTTTAAAGTTCTAGTTTTAAAGCTCTTTACCCAGATACATGTTTTCACAGGAAAAAAAAATCTTTCCTTTGCTTTTTGGAGAATTGAGTGATTTCAGAGGGGCAAAAGAGTCTGGGTAGTACTCTTATTCTGGGTGCTCACCAAAACTGGGCAAATCTGGCAGAAACAATTTAAAAATGTTTTCGGTTATGACTATCAGAATCCAGCCAATATGTAGCTCTCACTCTTTTTAAATCTTTGAGTAGCTTAAAGAAATACACAGTCTATTTAGTGAAAAGACTAAAAAAGACTGCCTCATGATAGCCTCATGTCATGGGAACCCGGCAAAGTCCTAGTCCAATTCTGACTCAGAGAGAGAAAGAGGCTTGCTCAAACATGTTAAAAACTTCAAAAATAAAGAAAAAAAAAAAACTTCCTCCCCACACTACACACCCAAACACAAACATCTGAGGTAGGGGTGTGTGGGGAATACTTCTTAAAAGAGACTGAACGACAAAGCTAAGTCATAGTGCCACAAACAGGTTTGCTGTGGTGTCTTACTGTGCAGACCCCATATTATCCAATTTTAACATAATGGAGCAAAGAGACTCTACAGACAAAAGACACAGGGTGCCTGCAAGGACTCTAAAATAATTAGCTCGAGAAATTGAAGACACAAAAGAAATCAAAGGCAAAGATGTTTGGCATTCTAGCCAAGGGGAAAAGGAACTAGGCTGTCCAAGTCTTAAGCTTAGGGACAATTAACATCCCTAAATATTAGCAGGAACCCTAAATAAATACAAATACAGCATCACTCAATATTTGAACTAATCCATTGTGGAATAAGCTGATCTATCGGTTATATTACACTTGCGGTGAAATATTTTCCTTACTTTTAATGCCCTGTGGTATATGTTTTGATTGGCAGATTGCTGTTGTCATACAATGGGGTGATTCAAACCATCCCTTAGCCTTCTGACAAGTTATGATCTGGGCTAAGGTACATGAGAGTATGTACAGAAATCTAGAGAAGAGGCAAAGGAAAAGATGCGGAAAAGTGAGAACTTAATAACACTGAAATAACGACTCTAATGCATCAGTTAGAATAACATTGGTCTGTGTGATAGGCTGAGAAAGCAGGTGTTGAAAGCATTTTGCAAAAGGTCCTCAAAAGAATCATCTGGTAATTTAGAAAGAAACTGTGAATTTCCCCCATGTATGTATGTTTGATTTCATTTTTGAAATCTTTTTTCTAAGTGTTATTTTTATTTTGAACTGCATGTCTACATAGTCCTTCAAATGTTTATGTTCTCTAAAGTTTTTAAATTTTCTTGTTAGAAGTTTATCCTTGCAGGAAATAATGGAATAGGAAAAGAAAAAAAATTGACTGACCCTCAAGTAATAAAGTTAAACTTGTTTTGCAGGGACAATAGAAGAGAGTGGGGGAGACTGTTGATAGAACCTGAAGCAGGAAACGAACTAGGGGTGGGGGAAGGGGAGGAGGGTGGAGGGTGGGGGTGACTGGGTGGCGGGCACTGAAGTGGGCACTTGACGGGATGAGCACTGGGTGTTATTCTGTATGTTGGCAAATTGAACACCAATAAAAAATAAATTTATTATTAAAAAAAAAGAACCTGAAGCAATAAAGATGATGGTGGTGGAAGTCACTGGGCTTTTTGGCTCTGTAGTAACTATTTGCCTAGTATTTCCAGCACCATGAAGATCTTATGCTTGATTTAAATTTAATTAATCAAATGCTTGCTTTATATTTTTATCAAATAGTGTATTTCCTCTGAAAAGGAATATGCATAATGAGCACAAAGAGAATGGAGTGAAGTTAATACTTCACTATTTCTAGACCGTCAGTTTCCTGCTCCTCAAACACTAGAAGCTCTTTCTTTGTTTGATCTGGGAACTTTTACCTTTTAATGCTTGAATCTAAATATTTTGACTATTAGCAGATTTCATCCTGATTGTTTTCACAAGAGTGTAAATCAAATCATTGGTCATGGCGACCCTGCCTATGTGACATTTATGCATACTTTATTTTCTGTTTCTTAGCAACAGGTGATGGAGGCAATAAAAATTAAGTTGGGTAAAATGTTTTATGTTGAGTAACAAGCCATTTTTATGTGGACTATATCCTGCCATGAATATAAGCATTCTAGAATGAAGTCTGTTTTTTTTTTTTTTTTCCCTTTGAAACAAATTGAGAAAAGCATTTTCCAAGCTCTTTGTCTAGCTTAGAGAATTGCATTTTTGGGGTTGTCTTTTCATTAGTAACATGCATGCAAAGTGAATACCGCTGGTGTACTTCACACAAATTTTTATTTTTTATTTTTTATTTTTTTTCACACACATTTTTAATAGAGCCCTTTGTGCTGTGCATGCCACTTTACTGAAAATCATGACATTTTAAAGCAGAATTAAAGCCTGAAGAATGTGTAATTCCCTTGAATTTTTATGCTCAGTTAAACCAAATGTTACCAAGTTACCAATCCTTGCACTTCTTCCTTGGCTCCAAATACCATCCACATCCTGATGACTCTGAAATTTATACCTTTGTTCTGAAACTTTCCAGAATCTCTTACTATAATCTCTTAACTATCTACACGACACCTTTAGTTATATGTTTAATGAGCACTTAAAAACTAACATGCCCACAAATAACTCTTAACTTTCCTCTTAACATTTTCATTATTTCAATTTGTGGCAACTTGTCCATTCAGATGCTTAAATCACTAACCTTAGAATCAACCTTAACTCCTTTTTCCTTTTTCCACATATCAAAAAGTCAACCCAGACACAAAACTGAACCTTCAAAACACATTTTGAATTTGCTCACTTTTCACCACTTGTAGTGCAGTGTTCTAATTGCTTCCTCACCACCCCACCCCTTACACCCCCGGCCCATCTTCCATTTGAATTCTTGCAATAGCTTAATTGGCTTCCCCAATTCCACCCTTGATTTTGCGGTCTGCCCTTAATACAGCAGCCAATGCTTAATACAGCATACCCAATGCTTACAACGTCAAGGCCTCCCATTCATCTCAGATGGTTTCCCAGGTCTTGTAAGATCTGCTTTCCCACAGCTTTGCGGACTCATATCTATATGTCTTTGCTATTTCACATCAACCTCCTCTGGAACATGCTCAGCACATTTCTGCTAAGGACCATTGCACTTGCTGTTTCTGCTGCCTGAAAAGTTCTCCTGCACATAGCTACATGGATTGGTGCCTCTCTTCTTTGAAGTTTCTGCTGACATGTCACGTTGTCACAGAGCCCTCCCTGACACTCCATAAAATGTTAACTTCTCATTGTCTTTCTCTATCTCATACATAATGCTGATTTTTTTTTCTTTTTTTTTTTCATACTGCTTGATTTTCAACAGAGTGCCACTACTTGACATGATTTTAAATCTCTGTCATCTGACTCTCCCTTCTAGGTTGTTAGATAACTGACTAAGCAGGGTCTTGCCTTTTTGTTCACAATGTGTTGGAGCCTAAATCACTTGCCCTGCTTGACCAGCAGCAGTGGCCCTGGGTTCAGCTACCCAGTTATGCTTGTGGGACCCAATAGGCCATCGCGACACAGACTCAATCAGCTTTGTAAGACACACATAGGAGATGATGGGAAGCCAGCATCAAGTGTGTCTGTCATCAGTAGGATTTCCTACCGTAGTCCTGGAACCTCCTGTCTAGTTTTGCAAGTGAGCTCAGGTTTAAGGAGACTATACTTATGGGTGCAGGTACCACCCTCCTTAGAAGGCCCATGACGCATGATATTTGTTGTATTTGTTCCATGAGAGTGTTTTCTAGCAATTCACAAGAAAAAGTTCACCAATTGCTAGAGCAATGAGAGAATTCCTCATACTCACTAAAATTGTAAAATTTAAAAAGCCTATCTATTCTAAGTTTTAGCAAGTATGTGAATAAACTCTCATACATAGGAATTCTAAATAGTACAGCCATTTTGGCAGTCCCTTATGAAGTTAAAAATACATTTACCATATAAGCCAAAAAACTCACTCCTAGGTATTTATCTAAGTGACATGAAAATATTTGTCTATACAAACATTTATATGCAAATGTTCATAGCAACTTTATTCATAATATTCATCATAATAGCTCCAAATTAGAAACCACTCAAATGTCTTTTTGCTTGTGACTGAGTTAACAAATGTGATAAATTCATATAATGGAACACTACTCAGGAATAAAAAGGAACCAGCTACTGATATGTTATGTTTAACAACCTGCATGAATCTCAAAAATATGCTAAGTGAAGGAAGTAAGACACAGAAGACTACATAGTCTGTGATTTCACTGATATGATATTGTGGAAAAGGCACCACTATAGTGATAGAAAGCAGACCAGTAGTTACAGGGTTTGGGGTTGTGGGACGGGATTGACTATAATGGGGCTCTAGGGAATGCTTTGTGATAATGGAAATTCATGGTATGTTCGCTTCCCACTGAAGAGCAGACATTAAGAAGATATAGGGAGTAAGATAATAGGAAAGCATGCTCCCTTAGAAGGTTATAATCTGTGTAGAAAATAATATTATAAGGTAAGTAATAATAAACTTTATATAAAGTTTTTAACTCTGGTCATAGGAATTTTGCCACCATTAATAATCAACAATTTCTTTCATTGCTTATTGTCTGTTCATTATAGATATTGACTTTTGTATAGTGTAAAGAAATAAGGGGATCTAGAGTCTTTGCACTCCACTTTAATTATTTCAAAGAGGAAACACTTATTTTTTTCCTATGAATTATGAACTGAGGAATATACTCGTTCACACAATGCCCCTTAATTTTTAAATATTTTCGAGTACAGTTTACAGAATCTGTGGGTCCTAAATTTATACAGTATAAGTAATTTTAGTTTAGTGACATATACTTTAGAAAGGAAGGCATTCAAATATGTGTTCCACAATCACAGTGGAATTAAGATTTTCCCTATCCACAAACTTTAATTTCATTTAATTTATTCTGATTGACATTTGGTTTCTCACAAAGGAGACGAAATAAAAATTTTTATTCTTTCCAACTTGAGCATGTGGCTTTCATATTCAAAAGCAAATATTTACTGTATAATAATGCAGCAAAGAAAAGAAATGTGAAGTGGGGGAAACTCTGTCAGACATAAGCACTTGCTTTGATAATTGCTCTGTACTATACTAAATATGCTAGTTTGCATAGTAAAAATACACTTAAACTTTTCCATTTAAATAATCACACATTATTTCTTAATTACTAAATCTAGAAGTGTACTCTTCAATTAATATCCATAAAATTAAAAAGATATCAAAGGATACTATAATAGAGGAAAGCACACCGAACATAATTGTCTAGGTAGGTGAATTTTCAGAAGCTAAATGTGCTTGTAACCAGCACCAAGATCAAGAAGCATAATACTACTGGTATCCAGAAATTCTCTCCAAATGCCTCCAAGTCACTACACCCCTCCAGAGGGAAATCTATTTTCTGTCTTCTTGTAGCATAGATTAGTTTTGCCCGATTTTGAACTTTTACACAAATGGAACACACACTCTTTCTTGTATGGCTTCTTTCACTCAATATTATGTTTCTGAGATTCATTTTTGTGTGCAGCTGTAGTTTGCTCCTTCTCATTGTATTTGTATTCACTATGGAAAAAATAGCTCAACTTATTTATTCATACTGCTAGTTTTTAGTTTAATTGCAATTATGAATAGCTCTACTAAAAACATTCTTGTCCATATCTTTTAGTGAATAGGTACATGAAGTTCTGTTGGGTATGTGTAGAGTTGCTAGGCCATAAGGTGGGTATATGTTTAGTTTCAGTAAGTACTGCCAAAAAGCTCTCAAAGTGATTGTATCGATTTATATTCCTATCAGCAGTGTATAGAAATTCTGGTTGCTCTATAGCCTTGCTAATACTTATTTTCTGACTCAAAATTTTAGACATTCTAGGAGAACAGCTTTATAGAATTGTGGTTATAATGTGTACTTTCCTATGTTTAATGAAGTTGAATACATATTTTATATGCTTATTGGCAAGTTGGATATCCTTATTCATGAAATACATGTTCAAATTTTTTGTTCATTTTATTTTGGGGTTTCTTTCCTTATCTCCTTTCTTTAACATTGGTTTCAGGAGTTCTGGATATGAGACCTTTGTTGTATATGGGTACTACAAATATTTTACTTTCTATAAGATTCTATGTATCAAAGAATTTTCAGAAAACTTTCTCATGTATTAGAATACTACTCTACAGTTAAACAGCTCATTGCTTAGCTCTTAGTTCAGCTCTGATACATTGTTGTACAAAAGCAGCTGAAAGGAATGTGTAAACAATGAATGTGGCCAGCATTGGCCTAGGGCTGGCTAGATTTAGCCAACAGGCCAAGGCAAAATAGGAGAAAAAGAAGAGTAGAGTGTAGACATAATCTCAAATATTTTAGTATTACATTAACTGTAAATGACCCAAATGTTTTAATTAAAATTATTTCTCTATTCTAGAGAAAACACACTAGAACGAAGATTGTCAGATCATATTTCAAAGAAACTAACAAGTAATATATCTCAGATATAAGGCCCTGTTTAAAGCAAAAGGATAAAAAGTCATTCTATGCAAACGTCAACAAAAAGAAAGCTGACAAAAGTACACTAGTAATAGACAAAGTAGACTTTGGAGCAAAAATTATTACTAAAAATAATAAAACTCCTAATTTTGTATACATAGTCTCCAATCATGTAAAACAAAGCTGCTGGAATAAAAGAAGTCGTAGACAAAACCAAGACCATAGAAGAACTAAAATACCTGCATTAGGAACTGATACAATAGACAAAATAGTCAGTATATATATAAATTAAAAAAAAATATGATTAATTTTACTGTGTGTGTGCATGTGTAAAACATACTGCTAAATCATAGCACTCAATATATGTATTATGAATATTCTATTCAAGTTCACATGGAGCATTTACCAAAATTAAATACATATGTTTAGGCTTTAAATGAAGTCACAACAACTTTTCCAACTATTAAGTCAAAGTATGTTCTCTGAACACAGTAGAATTAATTTAGAAATGGATAATAAAAATAGAGTGAGGAAGTCCCTAAATGATTTTTCTTTAGAAGCTTCTTTTCCCCCCATGACCCTTATTTCCATTTTCTGTTTAAGAATTTGTGAAAGATAGAAATACCGTATGATCCAATAATTCCACTATCAGTTATTTATGAAAAGGAAAATATTAATTCAAAAAGATATATGCACACATGTTTATTGTAACATTATTTACAATAAACAAGATATGGAGGCAATCTAAGTGTTCATGAAGAGACAAATGAATAAGGAATATGTGGATATATATACACAATGGAACATTATGCAGGCATAAAAAGGATGAGATCTTGCCATTTTCAACAACATAATGGACCTAGAGGGTATTATGCTGGAAGAAGTAAGTCAGACTGAGAAAGACAAATACCATGTGACTTCACTCATACATGGACTCAAGAAAAAAAAAACAAGACAAGTGAATAAACAAAAAGCAGAATCAGAGAACAAACTGATGGTTGCCAGAGGGAAGAGGGGATGAGGGGTTGGGCAAAATGGGTGAAGGAAGGCAGGAAATAAAGGCTTCCATTTATGGATGAATAAGTCATGCAGATAAAAGGTACAGTACAGGGAATATGTAATAATGTTGTATGGTGACAGATGGTAGCTACAACTTGTGGTGAGCAGAATACAATGTGTAGACTTGTTGAATCACCATGTTGTACACCTGAAATTAATGTAACATATCAACTACATATCAATATAAAAAAGATAGATTAAAAAAAGATTTTGTAAAAGAACAGCTCAAGACCACTCAGTGATTGTTCTTATTCATTCACTGCAGACCAGTCTTCAGTGGCAGGCTGAGTGCTCCAGTCTTTAATAGGGAGCTGCTGAAAAGATGTGGGGCATCCACAGGCCTTCAGACCAGCTGGTGACCTTGGGTTGTATAGCAATAAATTCAGAAGCTGGCGCAGTCTGTTCACCCCCTGATTCCCCCATGGTCACAGCTTTTCTGGCAGCAGCCTACTCTTCCTTTTCAATCTGTTCAGGATCTCCATCAAAGTAGAAATCAGGCACGGTCCCCTTGGGTGTTCACTGGAGATGGTGCCACACATGCCCAGAACTTCCCTGGCCATCGTCTACCATATGATACCACTGAGTGAGCTCCCATGTTGTTGGAGGGGGTGGCAGTGTCCACATGTTGCCGAAGAGAGTCTATGTTACACAAAGCGATGTCAGTCAGGTTAATGTAAGACACCTTTCTGAGAGACTGGTGGTCAGCCCTGGGACCAGTAACCATTGGAAGGCTGCCCACAGGAGCTTCTCCCAGGTTCTCTTCAGATTTTTTAAAAAATATTTTTAAAAATTTATTTATTTTATGAGAGAGAGGGAGAGAGGGAACACACCAGTGGAGGGAGGGAGAAGCAGGGCTGTATTCCAGGACCCTGGGCTCATGATCTGAGCCAAAGGCAGATGCTTAACCGACTGAGCCACCCAGGTGCCTTCTCTCCAGATTTATAATGTAGATGCCATCACTTCTCCTTTCATAGATGTACTGTTCCATTTGGAAGTCAAGGTTGGTGCCACCCAAATGGATTTCTCCTGTAAGTGATTTGAAGACATCTTTTCCTTCATTTGCAGGACATCAAGGTCCATCAGAGCTTCCCTTTTGGTTATGAAGGAAACACAGAACAGTGGCATATGGACTCCTTACTAGGCAGAATGGAAAAAGCAGCAATACATTTCTAAATTATCCACATGTCAAAGGTGTAATCACAATAAAAATTATAAAATATTAAAAATAAAGGATAATAAAAATATGACATCAAAACATAAGAGTCAGCTAAAACAGTCTTAAGAGGGAAATTTATAGTCTTAAATGTACATATTAGAAGGAAAAGAAGTCTGAAATTTTATTAAATAGGCATCCCAATAGGTTAGATTAAAACCAGTGAAATGAACTCAAACAATATAGAAGAAAGGAAAAATATTAAGAAAAAGAATAGAAATTAATGAAATTGAAAACAAATGCCAGAGAAAATCAGTATTACTAATACTGATAAAGAAAAAACCTGCAAAACTGATCAAGAAAAAAATTAAGGAAGTTAAAAATCATCAATATCAAGATCTCACAGATATTAAAAAATTACATTATGTACAATTTTATGCCAAAAAATTTGAAAACTTAGGTGAAATATATAAACTAAAACAGGAGAAAATAGGAAATCTGAACAGTCTATTTTCTGTTAAAGATATTAAACTGTGATAAAGCAGGAACAACAAAAACCTCCCTAAAAGAAAACTCCAGGCCCACAACTCAGTAATAAAATCTTCTAAACATTGAGGTAAGACTCTTTTAATATCGTCAAATCTTTCCTTGAATAGAGAAAAAAGAAAACATCCAACTCCTTTTATGAAGCCAACGTGAACATTGATACCAAACCCTATCCGGGACATTTCAAAAAAGAAAACTTAAAGTCCAGTTTGCTACGTATGTGTAGATGAAGGAATCCTCAAGGAAATAACTCATCACATTTACAGTTATTTTGGGAAGGAGTGCAGTGTTGCTTTAACATATAGAAAATAACTCCCCACAAAATTACAGAAAGAGGAAAAAATACAATAACCTTCATATCTGCAGAGAAACCATTTGATGTGGTTCTCTGCAAATTCAATACTTATTTTTGACACCACCATTTTTATTCAACTCTTCACTGGTGGAGGTGCCCCATGCCACATAGCCAGCCCTCGGAAATGGGAATATCTCAGGACCTGGCAATATCTCTGGATCCCTGATAATATTATTTCTGCATCTACCAGGAAGAGCACTCTTCTGTACTTCAAAACCTCTGCAATTTATCTTGAAAGGCAGAAATATTGCATGTAGTACAACCCAGCAATTTCACTCATTGCTTTGCCATGGAGAAAATTATGTACCTATGCACCAGGAACAATTAGAAGAAAGTTCATGGAAGCACAGATCATGATATATATCGTTTTCTATTATGAAAATTATAGTTTCATTTCTCAAGATTTTATTTATTTATTCATGAGAGACACAGAGAGAGGGGCAGAGACACAGGCAGAGGGAGAAGCAGGCTCCATGCGGGGAGCCCTATGTGGGACTCGATTCCTGGACCCCGGGATCACGACCTGAGCCAAAGGCAGACGCCAAACTGCTGAGCCGCCCAGGTGCCCCCAAAATGATAGTTTTAAATAGAGTTGATAATAAATTGTGGAAGTTTAACACGATGAAAGATAAAATCATGATAATAAAATAACCATCTAAGTGGTTTGTGAATGTTTAATGGTGAATGCATGCATATATTTGAGACAAAAGGTTTTAAAAAATTAAGGGAATGATAAACACAAAATTTAGGATAGTGATTAGTGCTGATCTGGACAGGAAGCAGGGAAATGGGATGAGGATATACACATGAATAGAAGCAAATATGTTTTATTTCTGGTTGGGGGATGGCTTGACTGATTTTTATTATATTATTGCTTTATAATGTACATATTTCATGCATATATCTTCTTTCTATGCACCAAGTCTGTATACCAAATGACTAAGTCTTTTATCACCAATGGTAATAAATTGAGGAGAAAAGATTTGCTGTGGTGATGATTCCCTTGCTGTGGAGTGCAGAGGCACCTACTTTACGTGGCTACTCAGGTGCTGTGTCTTATTTTGTCTAAGAGATGAGGGTCATCTAAGATGTTTTAAAACTACCAGCTGTGCTTATTACTTTTGCAAGTAATATGAGTGCACATCCAAAAAGAAAAAAATTACAAGACTCGATTGAGCTCTTGGCAGACTGCTATCATCAGATTACCTCATAGGTTACTGCCCACCCTATGGATGAGCTTCTTTTGAAGACGTCCAATGAGCTGTGATTCCATCACATTCCATGAGCTGAAGAAGCCCATGGACATTGCAGACATTCTGGGGCTTCTCTAGAAGAGAGAATGCAATCTGCTAGCAGCTTGTTTGGTCTATCCAGAGCAGGGAATGAGCTCATCTAGCAAACATTGAGGAACAAAGTTCTAAAGGCCTGCCCCTTTTAGCCACAGGGCAATTTGAATCTCAATATAATGTTTCTTGAATTTTAGAGCTTCCACTAACTTTCAAAACATTTCTTGTAAATATAAAAGTTTTCTGGCCTTAAAATTTTATAGTATCTGAAAGCTAGAGTTGACTGATGTAATATTTGTGTTTTCCCTCAGACTGTTCTGGATAGTTAAATTCATAGCTGCAATGGTAGCTTGCCTTAGTCAAGATTTCAAAACTTTGTCTTTAGTATAAAGTTGCTCACATGTGACTAAATCAGCTTGAGTCTAAACATTCATTTATTTAAAATGTAAGAGTTAGAATTTACTTTTTTTTTTTTGATAGTAAAAGCAATTTAGGAGAATCATTTGGCACTGCTTTTGCTTAGCAAATTATCTATTATGTTATGATTTTGCAATGGCTAGAGAAAAACCTTCAAAACAGATAAAGAAAGAAAAAATAACTTTCCTTATATTTTAATTTTCTTTCTTACTATAATGTACTAAATATTCTAGGGTTTGCAGGTTAGTAAAAGAATTGCAGCCATTCAAAGAAAAAGTAAGTGGCTCAAATAAAATACTTATTTATTTGTTTCTGTGAGTCTATATAATCCAACTGTTATGGTGTAACTAAGAATAAATAAAAAGTCATATGTAATTGTTAAAAATGTCCTGGATGGAATTAAAATTTTGGAATTTTAAAATATCAAGCTTCTAGTTAACTGATCACTAGAATAAACTTACACTTAGCACTTGGTGAATTATTTTAATCTCAACTGGCTTTACCTAATGATAAATATTTCACAATATTGCAGATGGCTTAAACTCTGTAGTATTGATCATGGCTAAAAGTTGTAATCATTTTAAATTTTAAAACAGTTTTACCTGTAAAAGGATTAGTCTCCTTTCAGAAGAAACACATCGTTTATAAATATAATGCTAAGCTATGACCAGCTTTGCAAAAACAGTTAACCTCTCCAGTTCAAGCATGCAGCGAGCGTACCTTCAGTTTAGTGAAGCAAATTATTAGTTCTGTAATACTAACTGAGGTGTGCAACCTGACCCAGGATGGGGATAAAAGAACCACTGTGGGTCTTCGCAAGGATGCCTTAGGCTATCCTGCCGGTGCTTGGTGCTTGGATGCTAAGAGAGGAAACTGACTTCTGTATGTAACAGCACTGTGTTCAGGACAAAGGCAGGACTACTGCCTCAAGATACATGAGGACAGAATAAAAACAATAGTCCTCAAAGCCCCAGCTGGCACATTTTGACTTGATCCTGTGATTTTTTTGTGTGTGTGTGAAAGTTCAGGTCTTTTGAGTTCTTTTTTTTTTTTTTTTTTTTTTGATACCAATTTGTGACTTTGTGAAATTAGCCAAGACACAGAGATCTCTGGCTTGTAGACGGGACCAGCTTTGACAATAATACCCACCTCGTTAAAATCTACATACTTAGGTGAAAAAAATTGGCCTGATTTTTCTTTGGTTCACTGCTAAGGGGATCTGTTAGTGACATTAGGACCAGTTCTGTCACATTTATCTATGTTGTCCTTTATGACAACAAGCAGAAGTCAGGTTTGTCCCATGGATCCCTGTGTCTCCAGCGATGAAGCCTGGCGGTGAGCCCGAGTTTGTTGCTATGTATTGTGCAATCTAAACATGCATGTGAGTGGACTCATCCTTATTAAAACCAGACTGAAGCAATGTGCCAGGAATTATTTACCAGGGTTTTAAAAATCCCAATAAAGCACGATTAAATAATAGATCAAAGGCATTCAAAAATCTGGTGGCCGTTGATAAACTGGACCAAGTTGCTTAGGGACTTCTTAACTAAAATGTTTATATATTGTTAAAAGGGTTATTTAGTGATGTCATCATCAAGGGAGAAAGAAAGCAACCAGAGCTGTAAAAGCTAATAAAGTCACCTTGAAAGAAATCTCTGGCCCAGCAAACGCATTGAACTCTAATGAGATTTGATGAAATAGCAGAGCTGATAGCAGGTATCCTGGGGGCATATTTAATAGTAAGAAAGAAAAAGCAGTAAGAATTTTCTTTCTTTAGCTTACATTTGAATGGTAATAATGAAAGATCCAATGAGGAAGTCCTGCTTGTGGTTCCTTTTTAGTACTTATCGAATAGCACCATGAAAAACTATCTTCCTGTTTGGGGGATGGAGCTATTTGATAAGCACAGAAAGGGCGAGAACAGGCATGATTTCCGTGCCATTCACACTACCTAGTTTTGCCACTTCCCCTGTTGCTTTTGAATGCAAGGAAGCTGGTGTCGTCTGAGAGCAGGGAGCAAGACAAAAGCTAACTGACTCATATGGGTTCTAATTTATGATATAGACTCAAAACAACACGCCCCACATAAGTGACGGCAGCCTTGAGAAAGCGTGGTTGAATTTCTATTGAATCGCATCCCTGTGCAGTTAAAGTGGAGCAGAGCAAAGGTAGGATAGACCCTGTCACAGCACCATTCGATGAGAGCATTTGGGAATTTTAAGGAGTGAAAGAGACAAAACTAACATTTGCTAAGAGGCTGGTGCCTTACATTTTTTTTCTTCATTCTATGATACAGTCCATAATATTCCCTTTTTTTTTTTTTTGTTATTAATGAGGAAGTTGAGGCAGAGAGAGCCAAAGTGCTTTGCCAAAGGTTGTGCTTCTGATCAATGACAAAGCTGAGATTTGAACTTGGGACTGCCTGTCTCCAAATATTTTTGTTATTCTAGACTAAAACCACCCACCAGAAACATCTTTGGAGATTTGAAAAAAATACACATGCCTGAATATATCCCTTACAGATTGATTTGAAAGGAGGGGGAAGAAATAATTGATAAAATTTAAACGTGGACTCTGGATGAAATCACAGTGATTTATCTATATTAAATTTTCTGATTTTGGTAATAAAATTACCGTGGTAAATAAAGTTACTGTGGTGATATAATATAATGCCCTTGTTTTTAGGAAATACGCCTAAATATATGTCTATATATAGATAGATATTCTATATCTATGTCTATGTAGAGATAAATGAACACATCAATAGGTAGTTAGGGACAATGATAAAACAAACAGGGCAAAATGTAAATAATTGGTGGTTCTGGGTGTGAAGCACTGTATTTTATGAAAATACTGACAATAATACCTTTCATCTCATAGTTCTTTTATTAGTACAAAGGGTTTATTTTCCCCTGTAAATTTGGGTGGGCAGAAGTGATACGTATGATTTTCCAGGCTAGATAGTAAAAGGCAATACAGCTGCTGCCTGCTTCTCTTGCATGCCCCCTCTTTGGAGCCCAGCTGCCATGCTCTGAGGAAGCCCAAGTAGCCCCAATAGAAGCCTGTGTCATAGGGCCCCCTGGAAAGGAATGGAGGCCCCCAGGTCTCAGCCCTAGCCAAACACTGAGCTCCTAGAGACACTAATTAGCCAAAGGAAAACCCATCTTGCAGTTAAAGGCACTTGAGCCAATACTGCTGGTGCTGCAAGAGCAGAGAGGCAAGCCTGCCTTCTCACACCTGCCAAAAGCCAGGTCTGTGAGCTAAAACATAACTGTTTTTTTTTTTTTTTAAGACACCACCTTTTGAAGTGTTTATTCTGCAGCAATAAATAACAAAAACTCTGAGTAAAGAGCATAGAGCAGTTCTTTATGCGATTCTCGCAGCTTTCTTATAAGTTTAAATAATATCAAAATGAAACTTAAAAGTTCATGTACTCAGACTCTACCTTCAGAGGCTTAGTGCATGGAAGTAGTGTATTTTGAAACAGCTAAACCAAAGCAAACCAAACAAAAAAGCTTCTCAGGAGATTCTGATAGATATCTTTATTTATAAAGCACCAGTCCAGTTGGATCAAATTGATAACTATGATAAAAAATTATATTAGTCACAAAATCATGTCAAACGAAGTCAAGCTAGAATATAGCAAGAAGTTCAATAAATTAATCATGCATATACATAGATGACTGGGATTATTTTTAGTTATTAACTAGAAATTTTTTTAATGTGATATTTCCTTCATTATTTGAAATTTGAGGCCATTCTGATGCAACTTTTTAGTTTTTTTCAGGACTAAGTTTTTTCTTCTAGGACTGTCAAGTTGTGAATTTTTTTTCCATTCTATGTGTGAACTTGATATATGAAATACCTCTGTGGTGAAAGTTTGGAGAACATGGGTCATATTCTTGTTATAGACCTGTACCTAAGAGAGGTGACCAACAACCCAGGTCGTATTCAAGTGATGTTTCACAGTTTGGAATTTATATTGTTTAATGTCAATATTCAAGTGATTGGACTTCTTGAGTGTACCATGATTGTCCTCCTAAGCAGGTCATAAGGAGGAGCAGAGGTTGTGTCATTTTGTAACAACAAAGGACTTCCCCACAGTGGCTGAGATAGAGAAATGACGCTCTTTGCCAAAAAAACATGTCGGGATTCCAGACAAGCAGACTGTAGCAGGTATCCAGGATTGACCTGGAATTGAGCAAAAACCTGCTGCAGATATAGGAGCCCTTTTATATTGACCAGGAAAACACATGTGAGAGTTGGGCAAAGTGGCCATGGCCTTAGGGGTATATTCATGTCAAGCACAATATCATGCCAAGCGCAATAAATTTCACACTCCACTCATCAGTAGAGAATGGGATCTTGATACACTGTCAGATTTGTTTATCTCTGGTGTAGGTCCTCTATTATTTCTTCTTTTCGTGAATGGCACAACAATATACCCCGTACTCAAGCCAAAATCAGAGAAAAAAATTCTAGCTTTCTCTTCGTTCTTCATTTCCAGATCAAATTTCCGAGTTGTTTGGTCTCACCTAAAAATGCTGTGGTCTTCCTCCGCTCATCTTATTCCCATCTGCGATGCCCCAGTTCAGGCCCTTGTGGTCTATTACAAGTATTGCAGTAGCTCCTAACTGATCTCCTGACCTTGAGTATTGATACCTTCTGATTCACCCATCTCTCTTTCCTGCCTGTTACATTTAATAGATATAAGCCATTATATATTACTATTTTTTAAGATAGATTTTTTTGAGAAAGAGAGAGAGAGCAAGCACAGGAGGAAAGAGGGAGAGGAAGAGTGAGAATCCCAAGCTGCTTAGCACAGAGCTTGACATGGGGCTCAATCCCATGACTCTGAGATCACGGCTGGAGTTGGTTGCTTAACTGACTGAGCCACTTGGGTGCCCCATATATTACTCTTGGTCAAAGTTTTTCAGTATTTTTCATCATGTGCAGATTCAATTTCAGGTCTTTTTTTTTTTTTTTTTTTTAGGAATCTCGTGGCCCTTCCCAATATGGCTCTTCCCTACCTTTCTAATTTCATCTCTTGCCACTCTTTCTTCTTAATTTAATGCTTCCTCCCTACAAACCCCTTTGTATTCCTAAGTATACTATGCTCTCTCACACTCTTGTGAGAGTTTGCCAGGAGTTGCCCCTGGGCAAACTCCTCTCTGTCACGAATACCCTCTCTATGTTTGCTGCCTGCCTATCTGGCAATTTCCTATCAATGCTTCAAGTCTCAATCTAAATGCCATTATGGGTGCAGTTGTTAGTGTTGTTTCCATTATAGCAGTGATCATATTCATTCAACATCCAGCACATGTTTATTGAGCAGATACTGTAGGCCTGACCAATGTGGGCATTGAGGATAGAGAATTGAACAAGAATATAAAAAGTTTCTGCTTTTAAGGAGATGAGTTATATCACAATAGTAAATTTGCCTTCTCCCCACTAGTCAGTATAGAACTTGAGAGCAGGATATTCATTTTAATTATCTTTGTATCTTCTGTATCAAGCCCAGCATCTGTCCCGTAACAGGAACTGAACAACATTTTATGATTATTTAATGAATAGTCTTATACTCATTTCCAAAGGACAAATTGAATCAAGGAGAAAAGTAATACATATCACAAGACAGACTTCTTTTCAAAATCCTTGTTCCAAGTTTTCCTTTTAACATGAAGGTAATGAAATAGTCCAATGATCTTGTGCCTAAGGTAATCTCTATATGATGATTTTTCTTTATTTTCTTGCATTTATATTGCTTTATCTCCTTTCCCGAGAAATCTATTATGCTGCTATTTCTATGAAGAAAGGGTAACTTCTAAGTGGAGACGATCCCAGGAAATTCATGAGGGAGTGACACCAGCTCTCCTGTCCTCAAACTTTCCTTTATCCCACGTAGATCGTCTTTTAGAGACTCAGGATACCCCCTCCTCCATAGCTACACTTCCTTTCAGGGAAGGCTCAGACATCATGATATCAGGTGATTATTTACCCCTTTGTGAGACTATGTGAACATATGGAAGCATATCACCTCTTCCACTGAATTTGTCTTGATTCTAGTGGACAAATGGAAAATTGTGATTCTAAGAGAATTTCAACTGATATGTTTTTGATGATAAAAATGCTCCCTCTCTCCATAAAACCATAGAAGATAAATGCCTATGTGCCTATTCTTATGCCCTCCCTGTTACTTGTTTTTTGGTGGTCACCCTTGGCAAATTCAAATATGACCTGGTGGTACTTATAAAACCAGGAACTGAAAAAGCATGCTCCATCCCCACCTTGAAACACACAGACATAGCCACGTAGATTGGAGGTCTGGATGGAGTCAGCACGCAGTCACTGGAGGAGGGAGGCTGGGCAGTGGCCCTGGAGATGGTTCTTATAATGCCGTCTTTCTAGGAAGGGATACACAGGTTTGATTCACTGGAAAAATTCTAAATACTTTTAGAACAGAAAGATCCTCCCCTTGAACAGAACTACCGTGGGTTTATTGGTTCAGGGTTTCAGGCTGTAATGGTTCTACCCAGGACAGAATTACTTGAAGGAAGTGGTCATAAAACCTTTTTAGTTCTTTTATTTACTAATGCAGTTTTACACTGTTCAATCTACTGAACTGCAGCTTTCAACAGAAACCACTACAGAGTTCCTACTATATAAAACAATAGCTATTGAAATCCTGCCTGCAGAGCTCCTGATACTGTTTCTGGGTTGAGAATATTTTTATTCTTTGGGTTCTCTGTGTTTTATTAGAAGTAAGCACACAGATTTCAAATATTAAAACATACATGAAAATGTGTCTTTTTTTAAGCTCAGTGGACACAATTGTGCTGAGAAAGTTGGGATAACGCCTGGAACTGACTCACCTGGTACAACAACCTTAAAGTTACTACATGGAGAGGATTATTTCCGTATCCTGTGGCCTTATAAAGAATCGGAAATAAACATTTAATATGTGGCCACTCACTCACATGTACTGAGTCCCCATCGTGCATGCGGTAGGCTCTCTGTTAGTGTCTAGATATTCCATGGCAAACAAAGTGGTCTCTTCCCTACCCTCACAGAGTTCACAAAGAGAAGGCAGATTAAAACGGAAAAAGATGCCTCAGAAACAGATAAACACAGGTCGTCATAAATGCTAAGAAGAAGACAGAAATCAAAAGATTATAGTTGATTCTAATTTGCATTGGGGTCATATCAGGACAATCAAGATCTTTTACTTAAAACCCCCAAATGACTTTCTGTTACATTTAAAGTCAAGTTCAAAGGGCTCACTGATGTGTATAAGGCCTTGCATGGTTTTGTTGTAGCCTACCTGTCCAGTTTCCATTTGTAACGCTCTACTCCCTTATGCCCATAATTTATTCACATGGGTCTTCTTTCTATTGCTTATTGTTCCAAGCTTGATTCTGCTCCAGGGCCTATGCTCTTGCACTTCACTTTTTTTGGAATACTTTTCCCTTGGATTTTCTCATGGCTGACTTCTTCCTGATAGGCCTCCGCACAACAGCAGCTCTTCAGAAAGTCTTTCACTGCTCAGCCAATTCAAATAGCCCCTTCCTTCTCATCTGTCTTTTCATCATCACAATACGTTAGACTTAGATCATAGAATTATTTGACACCCTTGTTTTGTGTGTGTGTGTGTGTGGGGGGGGGGATCTGGGTGTGTATGGTTCCTTTGTTTGCTTCTTTATTTTCTGTTTCTCACACTGGAAGGTAAGCTCTGTGAGATAAGTGAGACCTCAAAACTGACCCCAGCACTTAGAATTTGGAATGAAGAAGTTTTTCTTACTCTAGAACCACCTCTGAGTCATAGATGCTAAATATAGCCAAATCCAATGCAGTGCTTTCTTGAAGTTGGCCATCCAACTTGAATCAATAATCAGGTAGGGGACCAACTTCTGACTGATATCTGTTGAAGACTTCTTAGTCAATCAGTTGTACACATTTCAAGGAGGTAAAATTTAATATAAGAGTCACAGGACAAAAAAAAAAAAAAAAAAAAAAAAAAAAAAAAAAAAAAGAGTCACAGGACAGTTAAATCCACTTATAAATAAAAGATTTCCAAAACAATCGAGTTCTAGCTTAGTTGAGACATCTTTTCTTTCTTTTTTTTTTTTTTTTTTTAAGATTTTATTTATTTATTCATGAGAGAGACAGAGAGAGAGGCAGAGACATAGGCAGAGGGAGAAGCAGGCTTCCTGTGGGGATCCTGATGTGAGACTCAATCCCAGGACCCCGGGATCACAACCTGAGCCAAAGGCAGACACTCAACCACTGAACCACCCAGGCGCCCCGGAGACATATTTTCAAATAGTGTGTTTTAAAGAGTACACATACTCACTCTAAAACACCTGCAAATGGCCCACTTACAAGTTCTAGTATGTTTTACCCAGAAGAGAGAGTCACTTCAAAGTGTAGTCTTAAGATACAGAAAAATATTTTATAGGAAAAAATTGTGGAGTTCCACGCTCAATCAGGACTACTATTTCCTCTAAAAAATTCCTTAATTTTTCGTGGAATGGCTGATATGAACAACAACAAAAAGAAATGTTTCATTTAATTGCAAAGGCATTTGTGTTAATGGTGGCTTCCCTAATTTAGTATTATAGAGCTGTAGCTAAGCTACATTTGCTAACAGTTTTCTGGAATGTCAGCACATCTGTAGTGAATTTGTAACTGATTGAAGTCAAAACAAAGGAATTAATTAAAAAAAATTAAAGTCTGATATAGTTGACACACAATATTACATTAGTTTCAGGTTTACAGTGTAGTGATTCAACTCCTCCATTTTTATACTGTGCTCACCACAATGTAGCTACCATCCATCACCCCACAGCACTATTACAATACTATTGGCCAAATTCCATATGTTGTGCTTTTTATTTCCACGACTTACTCATTTTATAACCAGAAGTATCTGTATCTCACCTTTTCCTTCCCCCATTTTGCCATCTGCCTCTACGCTTCCCCTCTGGCAACCATCAGTTTGTTCTCTGTATTTATAGGTCTGATTCGGCTTTTTGTCTGTTTGAAGAAACTAATTTTGGAAGATTAATTTCTAGTTCCTTCATATACTCTTAACTGCTTTACTTGATCCTAGCATTTTTAGAAGACTAAAGAAGAGCTATTGAGTGAACGTCTACAAAGAATGAAAACAACAGTATTAAAGCCAAATCAGAATAGAAAATGAAGGAGGGGCTCTTGGGTGGCTCAGTGGTTGAGTGTCTGCTTTTGGCTCAGGACGCGATGCTGGGGTCACAGGATCGAGTCCCACATTGGGATCCCCGCAGGGAGCCTGCTTCTCCCTCTGCCTGTGTCTCTGTCTCTCTCTCTCTGTGTCTCTCATGAATAAATAAATAAAATCTTTTAAAAAAAGAAAATGAAGGATAAACAACCCTTTAGCATTCAAAATCTTATATAACTTGCCATACACATGTAACTAGCTGGTAGAAGGGACATGGGCCCATCAGTATCCAAACTTACTGACTCTTGGGATCCCTGGGTGGCGCAGCGGTTTGGCGCCTGCTTTTGGCCCAGGGCGCGATCCTGGAGACCCGGGATCGAATCCCACATCGGGCTCTCGGTGCATGGAGCCTGCTTCTCCCTCTGCCTATGTCTCTGCCTCTCCCTCTTTCTCTCTCTGTGACTATCATAAATAAATTAAAAAAAAAACAAAAAAAAACAAAAAAAAACAAAAAAAAAACACCAAACTTACTGACTCTTTCTTCTTCTTCTTCTTCTTCTTCTTCTTCTTCTTCTTCTTCTTCTTCTTCTTCTTCTTCTTCTTCTGTTTTTTGACTTTCTTCTTTTTAAAGGGGAACTAGTAATGCCCACTTGATGTCATGTGAAGGGAGAGCTCCCACTGGGCCTCTTCCTTGGTTTTCAATACCGCAGAGAAGTCTATGTGCAGCTGGTACAGCTGTGTATCTCAGCTCAGACAACGTGAGAGAGCCAGGGGGAGTCCCAGTGCAGTTAGTTGTAGGAGGAAGACCAGGGCCTCTGCAGTTAGCACCGGGTCTCAGCACCTCTCCTGCACCATGGTTGCCGGCCTTGTCTTGATCAGCAGCTATTTTGGAGCTGGGCTGACAAGGCTCTGTGAGGATGGAGCAGCATTGTATGGTGTCTTTCTTGTTAACTGGCTCAGGTAGAGGCTGAAGCATGACAGGATGCTGAAAGGATTCTCCATGTGAGAAAAAAATTTTCAATTTATTAGGGAATTCCAGCTATTGGGTTTATTCTTATTAACTTTTTGTTTATCAAAGACCTTGGTCATAGAATAAAAAGAAATTAGTTTCTTTACCATAAGATGGTATAACAGCTGCATTTTAACTGCAGATGTGGTCGGCATAAATAGGCTTTTATTTCCCCTCCCAAATAAGATTTTACCAGGAATAACTGTGGGTGTATTGAGGGAAAGTAAGGTAATAATGGTGATACTTTTATTTCTCCAGGTAGCATCCATCTCCTACCCACACACTGACAAATTAATTTCAACTAAAAAAAGTGTCTTATGGCTTGTTAGCAACCTAAATTAGCTTATCGCTCATTATTCTGCTTCACCACGTTGCCGGAGAGATGCTGACACTGCCCTTTTCCTTTCTTCTTCGGTATATGAAAGACAAGTCATTAACAGAATATTTGTGATTGCTGTGCCATCCTGAGCAGATAAAGGAAATCCTTCTCAAGTTTCAATACATAAAAATTACAAATAAAATAGAACAACAGCAAAAACTAAAAATCCTCATATATCCACCTGAGCTCCAAAGAAAGGGGACTCCTCAGGTAAATGAATGAAGAGGGAATTGAAAACTCAGTTCAGGGCATTTGATGTGACATGAGGGCCTGACAAGGGAATCCGGACTAGAAGTGGGCTCTGTGTCTGCAGCAGGCTGGAGCTGAACTCCCCTGGTGACCCAGAGCACCAAGATAAAAGCACATAAAGTTGGTCCTAGACTTGTGAGACCCACAGGGCTCAAAATTCAAAACTCAGAATTGCTCAGTAGGACTCTTCCCCCATTATCTAACCAAAAATGACAAGCGAAACAAGCAGAAACAAGAGCCACGGAGGCACTTGCAGAGAATGCAACACGTGAGCGACTTTGCTCGCACAAATATTGTAGACATGAAATGTCTGACAGACCATATGGGGTGATAGCCAAGCAATAGATAAAATGATAGGTAACTTTTGAAACAAACTGAAAAAGAGTATTTAGAAATAAAATTTACAGAAAGTGAAACTTTAAAAGTGCAACTAATTAAGTGGACAGTGTGATCATAGAGTTGAAAAAGGTAATGGAAAGACATAAAAATGGAGAAAAATTAAGCATAGATAAAGAGACAAAAAATATGAAAGAGATGCTAAGATCTGTAGAGGAGAAAATAAAAAGATCCATCAACATATGCCGATAAAATTCCAGGAAAAAAAAAAAGAGAGAATAAGGCAGAGCATGGTATTAAAAAAAAATAATAGCTTGGAACTTCCTGGAATTGGAGATCATTCTCAGGTTGAAGAAGTACACCATGATCCAACAGGAAGGAGAAAAATAAATTAGAAACCATGGCAAAATTGCAGAATATCAAGAAGAGAAAAACTTAGTTAATCAGAGAGAAAAGCCAGCTAACTTCTAAAGGAAGAATGATTAAATTGGCAACAGTTTTCTCAGCAGCTGCAATCAGAGCGACAAAACAGTGAAATAAGAGCTTCACTGCTCTGATGTAAAATCATTGTCAACCTGGAACTCTACTCAACTATGACCTGAGAGTGAAGGCAAAATTAAGATATTTTGAGCAATTTAAGATAGAGAAGACCTGTTTCCCAAGCATAGGTGTCAGCCTGTTCTCGCCCCAGATGCTCTCTTCTTTAGAAGTTTAGCTATTTCGAGATGGATGCTGTGTAGCAAGAGTGGACAGACATGGATTTGGTGGATGGGTGCTGACCACCCATTACTCTCTCTTTTCAGGGTGCCTTCCAGGATGAAGAGGACAAAGCTGCGCTCTTAGACACCATCTTCTATGTTTCCCAGGCTCCTCGCAGTGGCTTGCGGCAGTGATTCATGCCCTGTCAGATGTACTCACACAAGATCTGCATTTGCTGTTTGTGCTGTGTCTTGTTGGCAAGCCGAGTTGTGAAGCTTTGTCCCCATGCTGGAGTCCTAGCAGAGGCCCCAGGGGCCATGAGCTACTTTTTATGTCCATACAGAGGGGCGGTGTGGAGAACACCCAATTTTTTGGGTGTAGTTGGAGCAGTGTGCCTTGGATCTCAAGATGTGTAATAGCAGAGTTGCAGGGATTTTCTGTTTGTTGTGGCTGCGTGTGTGTGGTCTCTTCCTCACCGAAGGGGGTGATTGTAGCTGGGAAAGGATAGTTCTGGAGCAAGAGACTTCCTGTATATGGCAGAGGTAGCAAGTGTCTTGGTAACCTTGTTTTTTTTTTTCTTTTTTCCCTCCTCTAGTGAAGATATTTTATTTTTCTTAAAAATACAATTGTACAATGCTCTTCAGAGAAAGAAAAATTCCCTCAATGCCCCCAAATACCATGTGGATTAATAATCTTCTTCTCTTTCAAAACTAAATATGTAATTGATAATATGCAACTGATTTCTTGTGAAATATAGTATTTATGCTTTTTAATTTTCTTTCCCTTTATTTTAACTAAAGCTAAGTCCAGTTTAAACCTATGCTTTTTGTAATGAGCCAAATCAAGTCTATCATAGTTCAAAGATGATGAAATAAAATGCTAAATGGTGATGCTGATAAATACTGTCAATTAGCTGGTACACAGTGATATGAATTTGCTGCAGGAAGACAGATTCTGATTTAGATACAACAGTGGTGAGGTGTGGCCATAGCGTAGGCTGCAGTGCCATGCCCAGGTCATTATTATTCACTCACACACCCATGCCCCGGCTGCCATGGGTGTTGACTGCTGGTAGCTCATAGCTGTCCTTCTCTAAAGAAATGTTCCAGATGTTTGTATCCAGGTTACCTGGAAATTTATGTATCACCCTCCAGGGGCGGGGATAAGAGAATAGAGCAGAGTGTAGTATTAAAAAAACAAAATGTCAAAGAACTTTCTGGAGGGACACCTGGGTGGCTCAGTGGTTGAGCATCTGCCTTTGGCTCAGGTTGTGATCCCAGGGTTCTGGGATCGAGTCCCGCATCGGGCTCCCTGTGTGGAGCCTGCTTCTCCCTCTGCCTATGTCTCTGTCTGTCTCTGTGTGTCTCTCATGAATAAATACATAAAATCTTTAAAAAAGAGAACTTTCTGGAATTGAAGACAGTTCTCAGGTTGAGGAAGTACGCCAGCCAACATCTGAATGGCAACAGGGCACAAAAGGCCAGTCTTCCTACTGCAGGGGGGATCATCTCTAGGTGATATGTGTTCCAGAGTTTTCCCGTGAGATCAGGCTGAAATGAGTCTCCAGCTGAAACTATATTTTCTTTCTGCTTCCCCGCCCCCCCCCCCCCCACACCTGCCTTTTGCCTTCTTCGGAGAACTCACTCAGTAAATCTTGACTATGAAACAGACCATAAGGATAGGATTTGCTCAGTCTCAAGTGGTTTGCAAAAGGATCCTATTGTTGGTAATGGCAGGCGGAATGCTGATGGCTAGGAGAATGCTGTATTGATAACGTTTGCAGAGACTTTCCCTTGTGGTGGATTGGGGTGGGATAGAGAGGTGAAAGAGGGCGCACTAGATAGTGTAATTTCTTGAGCATTTGAAAGGTTGGCTGGTGTGGGGGGGCGCAGGATGGTAACTCTAAGGACTATGGAATTGGAGGTCTGGGGTTAACTGCAAATCCTGTGTTGCCAGGGAGGAATGGTAGGCTTAGATACATTAATTAACAACTTCAAGTTCAGTGTGATGTTTAAAGAACCTTTTTTTTTAAAAAAAAGATTTTAGAAATAAAATCTATAGAAAAATCTTCATGAGAGATACAGAGAGAGAGGCAGAGACATAGACAGAGGGAGAAGCAGGCCTCTTGTGGGGTACCTGATATGGGACTCAATTCCAGGACCCAGGATCAAGACTTGAGCCAAAGGTAGATGTCCAACCACTGAGCCACCCAGGTGTCCGTAAAGAACCTTTTAAACAACATTTCAAGAGTCTTTCCTCTTCTGCAACCAGAAGGCCACATAAACCATGACTTCGGCATAGGACTGAGTTGTACAATTGGAAAAGACTTCAAGGAGGTTGAATTTTCAGCCCAGGTAAGTCTCTGTCCAAGTCAGAGCTGTGCTACGGGAGCAGTGGGACCCCAGGACGTGGAATGGATATACTTGAGAACCTTGAATACATAGAGAACCTCGAACCCTTTGCAGTAGTGGCCTATTTTCTCATATTTGAGGATAAAAACTGCAGACACAGTGCTTGTTCTCAGCATTGGCCCTTATTTCACACTCCTGATCACCAAAAAATAAGTAGAGTCAAATTCCAGCATCACTTAGAGAAAGAAGTGATGCGCCTATCTCAGAGGCAAAGATTATAAACCAAACAAACTGTGCAACTTGATTAGCTTGTACTGGCAGGAACCAGGAGAATATGAAGAAGGTCTTGGAGGTCCCTGATAGATAAACAAGAGTTTGTCAATATGGGGCATCCTTCAATGGCCCAAGATTCAATACTCTGGCATAAGCAGTTGTAATACCTTCTAGATTGGAGCCAGAAGCCGGGAAAGCTGTGACCTGTACTGAAAGAAGTAAGAGGGCAGGGCTGCTGTGGCAGACTGGAGAAGAGGGGATGGGTTCAGAGAATTAGGAGTCCTAATATTTATCCTCAGGAAGACCTGGAGGTTACCATGCTCTCCAAGTCAATAGGGAATCCACCGATGAAGGGGAATCCAGCTTCACTGAGAGATCCATGGTGCTTGGTTTCTCCAGGTTAGAGCTAATGGTAGGAGCTATTACAGATTAGGCTCCTTAATCTCAATGCAGATAGGAGAATCCCAGAATGGCTGAGGAAGACACAGATTTAGCCATCAGATGCAACATGGAGCCCCTGAAATATATTTCAGCATTCCCTTGATAACTACTAAGTACAGTATAAAAACAAAAAGCACAAGTCAAACTTTCCCATCAATGAAGATACAAAAATTTAAAAATACTGATAAACCGAACGTAACAATGTATGAGAAATTAGTATGCGTCTATATAAATATATGTTTATATTTGGGACCAAACTAAGTTTATTCCCCAAATAAAAGGTTAGTTTAACCTTAGGAGATGAAATAACATAAATTACCACACTAACAGAATAAAGAAAATAAAGAAGGCAATTACTTTGGCTAAAGAGAAAGAATTGTTAAAAATACAAAAAAAAAAAAAAAACTATTCATGTTTAAAAAGAAAAAAGAAAACCTCAAACAGATTAGGTATGAAGCCAAACTCCTTCATCTGAGAAGGGTAGCTGCAAAAAAGAAAAAAGAATGGTGACATATAGAATCACTCCTTTCAATAGAAAGAATAAGATGGCAGTGACTATCGTCACCCCTTCATTCAGCATTGCACCAGAATTCTTATTGGGTGCAATAAAGGAAAATAATAATAATAATAATTAAAAGTAAGGACTGGCAAGAAAGTATGAAAATTGCTATTACTTACCAATGATATGACTATGTAGTTAGAAAATCCAGAAGAATTTATAGCTAGATTTTAGAATGAATAAGAAAGCTGATCAATTTTCCTGGATGCAAAATAAAGGTACCAAAAGCAATTTCATTTCCATACAGCAGCAACAAAGAGATGAGAAGATAAAAAGCTTTGGTCCCACTGTAGGAAGAGAGTGTAGGCGGTCATAGAGGAGACTGAACACTCCCCATCAGCCCCCCCCCACCCCCCCCCAAGCATCCTTTCTCAGTTCCACGGTCCATTTCATCTTCAGATTATGGGCCACCTTAGTTCCTGGGCAGTCCAGGAATAAGAGGACGGACACCTTTCTATAGCCTTGAGCACAGCTAAAGTCACCCTGTGGAATTGGTTACACCAGGGGCCAACCATGTCTATACGGCCTTAAACGAAGGAAGCACCTCCAGGGGAGTTTCAGATTTTAATCAGCATAATGGAAATCACCAGCTTGAAAACCTAGTCATGTTCGGATCAAAGGTCATACCCGACTTGCGTGGCGTCCTGGGCCAGTCGCAAGATAAACTAATTCTAGTACAAGTATCTAAAAATAGCTGAATAAATGTTCTATGCAATATTAACCTTTGCTAATTCTGTGTGTTAGGTAGAGGAATACGTATTACATGGGTCTCCAACCTTGTCTGTAGTTTTTAAACTTTTCCAAGTAAAGAAGTGATTGGTGGGATTTGATTGTGATTGTTATTTGTGCGTGTTGAGGTTTATCTTTTTATATGAACAAAGGTTTGTCTATTTTGTGTTTATAAAATGTGATCTCTGCAAGTAAGTTATAAGCATGGTCACCTTTTGATCTTTTCATTATAAGCCAAGTATGATCAAGTTGACAGGCTCTCAAAGATTCCCCAGCTTCCACTTATTCCTTTGAATACATCTATTTTTCAATATATAGTATTTTCTCAGGGGTCATAGCTACTACCAGGACTTCTATTATAATTTAGGCTAGCCAATTAACTGGAAAGGTAAAAATTTCTTGATAAGACTGTTGAGATTGGCAACAGTTCCTACTTGCAGTAATATATAAACTTCTTTCAAATAATTAAAATTTTCCTCAAGAAATTGTTATACTTCTATCATCTTAGGAAATTACAATGACAACTAATCGCTCTTGTTTCTTCTCATTCATTGCATTATAAAAATGTAACTGAATAGTCTTTAACTCAGATATTTGACTTTGTATCTCAAGAGAAATAAATTGCTTAATTCTTAGCCGAATTTTACAGATGGCCTCAAACTTCAGACAATCACCTCAGTTGGGCCAAATCTATCTTTTCAAATATACTGAAAGTCCTATTTTTTAAAGCTATCAATGAAGTGCCTTTAGAAGGAAAATTTTCCCTAAAGTTTCAAGTAAATCCCCAATCCTTGCAAGACATCTTCCCAGCGGTCCATAAGGAAATTGTCTTTCATAAAACTAGATTAAGAGAATTCTATTAGTGGACCAATTCAAAGAGAACTTGTACCTTCCCTAAGGAAATTTGAGTTATATTTGGGGCACTTGCTGCAGTAATGTACTACTATTATTTTTTTCTAAGGTAATGAAAAGGAGTGAGTGAAGCAAAGTGATCTGACCTGGTACATCAGCACTGGGTAGCAGTGAGACACTGCCCGCGCTCACAGTGCCACTTAGCTCTTGGGACACACTGGTGCTGATCTCCTAAGTACAGGGTAGGGATGTTGTATCCCATAACAATGATACAGTGTCTCTTACAGAGTAAGGAGTCAACACGTGCTTTCCATCTAATGCAGACAAATGTTCAGGAGAGACATTGATGTCTAGGTCGATGTAGTTGACCATTTATGTTGGGGACTTTATTTCATTTCATGCCAGGAATGAAGTAACACTGTGAAAATAAAGTGTTAGGTGGTGATGTCTGGTTTGATTTGTGTATTTTAATCAATTTTTAAAGCCATTGCCTTTTCTCTGTGTGGACAAGGTTTCGGAGTTTGCCACGCACACAGATTCCTCTAAAAGCTGAACATAATTTTATACCTTAAGCATTTCAACACACGGAAATAAATTAGATATCTTTCATGTATTTGTGAAACCTAACCAAATTCACATCTAAATTGGTACAGTGTTTTGACATCTTTCTCCTCCTTGATTGAATTAAAGCTATTTTTTTATTAAGCCTAAAAAAGCCTTGGGAGATTAGAAGTAGTGAGTTGGTACAATGGCTCCATAGGTCCTGATTATAAAGTGTTTTATCATCTTATAGTTATCTTGAAGTATAATAAAATAGAAATTGGAGTTATGTGATTGAATAGGCAGAACTTCAACAAAATGTTTGCGTTTACCACTGTTACTTCACAGTGAAGTCAGCAAGAGCCGTCGTTCTCTGGAAACCATACCACCACCACTGCCAACATAGCAGAAAGCAAACCATTTACCCTTGCTGCTTTCACTGTACCAGTGGAAACTGAAAGCAAAATATCCTTTATACTACCTTTCATATGTTTTTATTCCATGAAGATTACCAGATTGCTTGTTTTTGTAAGTTGTGTTCCATAAATTTTCAGAAACTGTAGGACAAGAATTGATTTTCTTGTAAATAAAAAAAAACATAACCAAAATCTGAAACAAAAACTTTCTTTTCTGGGATCCCTGGGTGGCGCAGCCGTTTAGCTCCTGCCTTTGGCCCAGGGCGCGATCCTGGAGACCCGGGATCGAATCCCACGTCGGGCTCCCGGTGCATGGAGCCTGCTTCTCCCTCTGCCTATGTCTCTGCCTCTCTCTCTCTCTCTCTCTCTCTGTGACTATCATAAATAAATAAAAATTAAAAAAAATAAAATAAAGCTGTTTAAAAAAAACTTTCTTTTCTGAAAGGATTATTTCATACAAAATCATTGGTATATAGTATATTTCTTTAAATTCTACTCTAGCTAGAAAACAGAACTCAAATATTCCCCTTCTTAAAAAGGCTACAAACACCATTCCAAAAGGAAGAACTTATAATGTCTCAACTTTATGAAACTTGGTATATTTGAGCTTTTTAAATTAAAATCTTTAATTTCCATAATATCTATCAAAGCTATAAAAGGTATGAAGTGACTGCAATACATTTAGTCCACTGGTTTTGTCATGCAAACTGGAAAACCAATTTGGCCTTCCCTTACCAAACTGTTTGTATCTATCATAGGATTGCTCCCCATAAGAATTTGCTCAATATAAATGTGCATTCAATATAGAGTAAACATATCTGCACACACACACACACACACACACACACACCCGTTTCTTGGAGGTAGAAATAAAGGCCACTACTTAACACCTTGGCAGGTGTCTGCAGTTGTTCGTTAGTTGTCTCATGATACAAATATCTTCTCAGCAGCGTAGTGTGCTGTCATCATGGCTGGATCTAGAAGGGAGCTGAGGAACTATAGGCAGAGCCATGCCAGAGTCTAACCCCAGGGTTCCAGTGCTCAGCACAGAGAAGTAGAAGCACATGCTGCACCTCCGTGTTGGGATAAAATACCTTATGTGAATTAGGCAATGCTAATGAGTTGAAGCTGATGAAATTTCCAGTCCCTGGAAAGTGCACTGGTTTTGTAAAGACTCTACCCTCTTTACTTGTTATCTTGAGAAAACTTGGACGCTGGCCTCAGGTAGTTTTAATTATCAGACTTTAATAACAGTTTTGAGAGCACTTATCTCCTATGAGGAGATTTGGCTCAAACTCCAGCTCCGCCACTAACCGTTCATTATGAATTAGACACTGAATCTCTCTGAACTTCAATTTCCTAGCTGCAGAGTAAGAGGTTTAGAGTAGACTAGATGATCTCTAAGGCTGCCTCTGGCTCTATTTCTCATTTTCTTACTTCATGGCACTAGCCCACTGTGGTATGTGATTCCGCATGAACCACCTTGAACACAGATCACTGTTGCTTCCTACCTCCAACTCTTTCCTCCCCGTGAACTTTGTGGTCTCCAACTTTCCTGGTTTTCCTTAATACCTCTTTTCCTTCTCTAACTCTTTACTTTTTCTTCTCTTAGCCTTCAAATTTTGGTATTTTCTACAGTTCATGCTATTATCCTTCTTTCTTGCTCTATAGCTACTCTCTTGGTGTGTGGTCTCATAAATTTTAGGCTACCACTACCTATGTGCTGTGGGTGCTTCTGACTTTAGGAATGTTTATCTAACTAACTGCTGTACATTTTCTTACTTCACATCAGCTCAAATCAGGGTGTCCAAAACAAATTCACCACCTGCCATTCTATTTTTTTTTAATAGTAAGTTCTTTATTTAAATTCAATTTAGTTAACATATACTGTATTAGGAGTTTCAGGGATAGAATTTAGTGATTCTTCAGTTGTATATAACAGCGCTCATTACACCATGTGCCCTCCTTAATGCTCATCACCCAGTTATCCTTTCCCCCCATCTATCTCCCCTTCAGCCCTCAGTTTGTTTCCTAGAGTTTATCATCTCTTACGGTTTGCCTCCCTCTCTATTTTCATCTTATTTTATTCTTCCTTTATTTTTCCTTCCCCCGTCTTCATGTTTTATTTCTTAAATTCCACACGAGTGAAATCACATGGTATTTGTTTTTCTCTGACTGACTTATTTCACTTAGTATAATGCCCTATAGTTCCATCCATGTCATCACAAATGGCCACCTGCCATTCTAAATCCCTTCCTTTTTGTTAATATCACCATCATTCACCTAAGTCATTCCTGTATTGAGCCTTGATTCTTCTTTCTATCACCATTTCCATCCAATCAGCTAACTCTTGAGCATTTCACTTTTTCACTGCCTTCATGCAGGATTTTTCAGATGAAGAGCCACTCCACCCTCCTTCTGCTCTCCTTGTCTGAGGTCTGGCTTTACTATATAGTTCTGACCACCTCTCTCTTGATTTGAAAGCGTTCACTGAACTTTAATGAGCTGCAGTGTGGTACCCAGTTTGGGGCCTACAGGCCTTAGGAATCTTTTAATATTTTGGTTAATGTTTTCAGGTCTATGTTGACTGCAATCTTTATCTTATCAATTTTTTATTAAATTCTAATTAGTTAACATATAGTGTAATATTGGTTTCAGGAGTAGAATTTAGTGATTTATCACTTATGTATAATACACAGTTCTCAGGACAAGTACCTTCCTTAAAAGTCACTGCAATCTTTGAATATAGACTGAACAAATAATATTTCTAATGTGTATACATGACTATTTTTTAAAAGTCTATAGATATAAGTTATGATTAGTAATATAAACAACAAACTCCTAAGTTTCAGTGACTTTGTAGTAACTTTCTGATATTGTGTATTTTTAAATGTATAGGAATAGTAAGAGCACAGTGACAATCATGCGGAAGCCCTAAATTCATCCATGTTAAAAATGGGTGCTGGTATTTGAAAAAGTTGGCAACTTTTGACTAAGCGCTAAGCTTCTCAAAACTGACTCACAGTTTCATGACCAGGCTCTATGGCTCCTGGCTACCTCTTCTGCTCATTTTTATAACTACTCACCTGGTATTTTACAATCCAGGGACACTTAATTCTTTGTGGTCCCCATTATACAACATGCTATTTGTCTTTTGTGTATCTTTGTCCCTATAAACCCTTTCCCTACTGCTTGACACTTCACTGCTAAATCTTATTTTTTTCTTGAAGACTCAAATCAAAGATTACTTTATCCAGGAAGTTTTTCTATATTCTAAGAACCTTCTCACCCCCAATTCTATATGCATATCTCTGTCCTTATTATGCTCATCAAATTGCATTATACTTGAATACTTAAGCATTTATTATTTTTAAAGATTTTATTTATTTATTAATGAGAGCCAGACAAAGAGAGAGAGAGAGAGAGAGAGAGGCAGAGACACAGGCAGAGGGAGAAGCAGGCTCCATGCAGGGAGCCAGACGTGGGACTCGATCCCCGGACTCCAGGATCAGGCCCTGCGCTGAAGGCGGCGCTAAACCTCTGAGCCACCTGGGCTGCCCAATACTTACACATTTATTTCCCTACTGGACCATAAATCCCTTGATGTCTCTACCTTTACAGCCTCCACTTGGTACCCCCAGGACTCTAGCACTTTGATTGGCATCAATAAGCATTCAGTACCAAGCTTCTCTAGACTTTGTTGAAACATTATTACTCGTCTCCCAATACTGTAAGGTTTCCAGGACTATTGAAAAGATGATTTTGGATGGAGACCCTTTATTACAAATTGCTTTAAGCCAACTTTCTCATTCAAAATTATGACATTATTTTGTTAGATATTGGTAATCTCCAGACGTTAATGGTTACTTAGAGCTATAGTTGTCCACAATCTTGCTTATGGGTAAGGTGTGACCACCCCTGTAGCCTCAGGCCAAATTCTGTCACATGTATAAATATTTATTACCAAAGAGGTGAAGAAAGGGGCAAAGAGTCTCTAAGCTTGAAGTCCCAGCTTACTGTCATTGTAGACATTCTGTGAAGCACCATGAATGAAAGGTGCATAAGGCAATTGTGACAATATGCCCGCAGCTTTGTTCAGCTAAACTTCGAGTCAGATCAGGTGGCATGATCTTTCAAAAATGATATACAAAAGACTCAGAAAAGTCCTTAGGCTTGGGAATGGCTCTCATAGATATCAGCTGTTAGCTTTGCTAAATATTTCTCTCGCAAGAGTTAAGGTATCGGTACACCATTTCTAGTTGATTCATGTCTTGAACACCATTTATTTCTCCAGTAGGGAAAAAAGTCTTATGTTCCTTATGCTAAATAATAACTCCTTTAGTATTGGAAAAAAAAAAAAAAAAGAAGAAGAAGGCTGAAACACTTGCAGCTGCTACCCATGTAGTGTGGGCTTCTGATTACAGTTTTTCAAATGCTAACAAACTACCCTGAGTCTAAATTAAAACCTAGGTGCTCACATAGTTATATTACATCTTCTATGCTTAGATATCTTTAAGGTTTCACACAACAGAAGTTTTTTACAATAGATTATTATGAATGGCAACTACCAAAATCAGTAATCATTTTATATTTTAGGCAGCAAGGAAGAAAGTAATGCAATGAAACCTTTACCTTGCAGTTAATGTTATCTTAATACAGATTAGAGATGCATGTGTTGGTTTGGCTTATAAAACAGACCAAAATGTCATTTTAAAAAACTCTGATGTCAACAAGTATTTTTTTTAACAAGCATTTTAAATACCAGATATATTTCCAGGTTCATGTCTAATAAAATTCACTTTGTATTGTGAGAATGATCAGCAGGGCTCAATCTTTATGATTCCAGGATTGCATCTGATGGCTCTAATCTTAGAATGATGGGGAAAAACAAAACAAGTAATTTCCTATTAATTTGTAGGGATGGGTTGAATTGTACTCTTCCAGAGACTGAAGGAATCTGTAAATGGACTTTTCTCCTCCCCAGAAACACCCAGTTCTTCTCAACTATGACTTTCTCTCCTGTGTATATCCTTTACTAGTTACAGGACAGACTTGGCTCCCGATCACCAAATGTGTGGAGGTTTCCACTCACCCCCTCCCCCAAATAACAAGAAAGTCTCTGTGACACCAGCAAAGAGCCAAGTGTCCTATAATTCAATTCAATTCTGGCACCATCTACCCAGCAACAGCATCAGAGTCCACAGGTCAAGGGCTCAGTCCTATAAGACCACTCCACTCTCATCCTTACACTTAAGATGCCAATTGCAAGCCCAGGTTGCTGCCTTTGCTTTTGGCCAACCAGCTATAGATAGGAGGTTCTAAAACCCTCTCTTTCTAAAAACAAAACAAAACAAAACAAAACAAAAAAAAACCCCTCTCTTTCGGTTCAATTAATTGGTTAGAGCAAAACACTTCCTTATATCTACCAGTTTATTAAAAGATATGATAACATATACAGATGAACAGTCAGATAAAGAGATATATCGGATGAAATCTCAAAGGGTCCTGAGCATAATGGCTTTTATCCCTATGGAAGTGAAGTTCATCCCCATTCCAGTAAGGGAAGAGCCTGGAAGCTCCCCAAACTCCCTACTATTGGAATTTTATGGAAGCTTTGCCACACAGGCATGATCAGTTATTAACTCCATTTTCAGCCCTTCTCCTTTCTCTGGAGGAAGGGCGGGAGGGTAAGTTGGAGCTGAAAATTCTAAGCTTCAAATCATGGCTTGGTCTTTCTGGACCAGCCTCCATCTAGGAGTCATCCAGGAGCCCACTTAGAATTGCCTCATTAGAACAAAAAATGTTCCTTGTGTTTTTATCATTAAGGAAGTTACAAGGGCTTTAGGAACTCTGTGCCAGGAACTGTGGGCAGAGACCAGTATATATATTTTCTATTATCTCACAGAATCTCCTGAGTTCACAGGTTTTTGGCTTCCAAAGAATGGCAAGGCAGGCGAGAACAAGTTGACTGGCTTCTGTTTATGACTTGACCCTATGATTAGCCTCTTTTCTCAAAACATAACCTGCATTTTCCAGACTTTTTAAAAGAAGTTTTTCCTTCCATCTAGACCAACCTACCCATAGGTAGTACAGATGCACCCTTAAAGGGGCGAATCACATCCTCCTCTTCTAGAAAAGGAAGAAAAGAAGAAAAGAAAGATTTTCTACAAAGGAAGAAAGTTTCTTTCCATAGTTCCATTTTTTGGTCTTTATTATATTAGTATTACCTATGTATATAAAACCTCCCCTGCTTATCTCCTCTTTATAACTTGAATTCATGAAAAATAAGATCTATGTGTTGTTTGCATGATCTTTGACACAGGATGAGAGGACAGGCTTTGCCCACTAAACATGTTCTACAAAGGATTGGTAGATTAAATTGATAGAAGAAGAACACTGGTGTGCATTAAAGAAAGGACTGGTTCTTCCCCCAACTACAAAAGTGTGCAGTGGCCTTCATTCTTCATCGAATGTGTAGTCACTTGGTCATTTCTTCCTGCGAATCTCGTTTTGCACCCAGAGCCTAGAATATTGCCTGGCTTTGTAAATAGCAAACTTGAGGTAAATATTTGTAGAATATTTAAAAATTAAACTCTAGATTTTATTATTAATTTTTCATCTTTACCAAACATTTGAAACTATTTAAACATTACTTTCTTCCCTCGAATTTCAAATATAGCTATTGGAAACCTACAGAAAACCTGAATCAAGTAATTTTTAAGAATAAAACATTATTAACAAACAAAAATACTATATTGGGGGCTGGATTAGCCTGAAATGATGAGGTTTCAAGTAACTTTAAAACTTTGATATAGTATTATGTTATCAGAGAAGCTGGAAAGTGAGCGCATAGAAACCTATATACCCATTGCCCAAATCCCTTAATTGTTAGCTTTCTATCACATTTCCCATTGTCATTCTTTATCTTTCTCTCTGTGTATGTCTATATATATATAATATGTATTAAAATTTCATTCTTGGGATCCCTGTGTGGCGCAGCGGTTTGGCGCCTGCCTTTGGCCCAGGGCGCGATCCTGGAGACCCAGGATCGAATCCCACATCGGGCTCCCTGTGCATGGAGCCTGCTTCTCCCTCTGCCTATGTCTCTACCTCTCTCTCTCTCTGTGACTATCATAAATAAATTAAAAAAAAAATTTCATTCTTTGATGCTTCTTGACTTGAATTAAATGTTGCTGTGATCACTGCCAAATGGTAACTTTTAAATTCCATCATTCCTTCAATATTTATTAGCAAAGCTCTAAGAGCTTTTCTTTCTAGTCTGGTTATTATTTAGATCAGTATGGATTCTTGTTTTATGAGTTCTAATTCATTTATGTCTTTAATTCAATTCTAAAATTTTATAAATTTGGCCAGTTAAAACCTCTTCAGAGTGTCTCCTGGGTCTTTTTGATAGGTTCTCATCATTCTCGAGAATTTCCTTATTCTCTGGCACAAGCTGGTCTAGGATCATCTTGTACTTTCCCTGTTCAGCTTTTGGATCAGCTATTTCTTTGAGAATACTTGGTTCCTTTCAGTGGATAAGGATATTCAGAAAGTGTCTTGTGGTTACCATTGGTCTGTTCAAAGGTGTTAATTTTATTTTAGAATTACTGTATATGATTAATCTCACATTTGTCCTCCTTGCACATTTCCGAATTTGAAACAACCTCTAAGAAAACTTAGATTCTTTGTCATTATTGATATTTAAAATAACCCATAATATCATAATGCTTTATATTTTAAAATCCTGTTATAAGTCTCTAGTTAGCTTAGTAATATACATTTCTTTGGGTGTCATGTCTTATCAAAGGGGGAAAAGAGCACAGCGTACCTTTTTCCATCTTTTAAAAAGTTCAAGTCATTGTGTATTTAGGAAGTAAGCTAAAGTTACAAGAACAGTTAAATATAAGTTATTTTTGCTTCTAAACTAATTGCCAGTTCCAATTTATTCTACATTAATACGTGTAAAATTATCTACCAACTTAGTAATAAACATTTGATAATTAAAATTGACAGGCAAGACTTGTCTGTTCCATTTATATTTGTTGCTGTACCATCTATTTTCGTAAGTGTGTTTCTATGGGAGACTAATACTTTGAAATGTTTGAAAAGTATAATTATGTTAACGTGGTTCAAGGCTTCTTTGACATCTGTTTAGACACACAAAAAATAGATTAGCTTTTCAAGTGAGTATTTTTAGCAAAATTCTAGAAAATTTTCAGATTTCCCCAAAATGTATTTTCAAATTTCGCAAGCAAACGCCTGACTTTAATTATGGAAAGTGGAGTACATGTGAAAATTTTCTTGACTTTGTGCTGCTGTTACCCTCTTAACTAAGTGCAGGCCACTTAACTCTCTGACTTCAACTCAGCTCAAGATTCTGGGCTCAGCAGAGGCTTTGTGAATCCTACAGGAGGGTCTCAGTGGCTATTGTATTTGCTTTTCTGCTGAGGAGGCTCTGACCAATCTGCCTTAATAGGACCCTGCCAGGTCTATTAACTGGTACTTTTCTTGTATCCAGTGTCATTTTTTTTTTTTTTTTTTAGTTTTCCCATCACCATGGTAATATAAATGTCAATAAACCTAGACAAAACATATTTTTAAAATATTCGGATAGATTTCAGTGTGAAAAATTTAGCTCTGGGTTTCAGGGTAAATATGAAAGTTTGCATGTGTAAAGGAAAAAAACATTTTTTCCTCCATTCTCCTAGGCTCAATAACTGGGCTTATGAAATAAACTGACAACAGGTAGATTAATAGGAGAATATATATACAAATTTATTAATTTTAATATTATGTGTTTGAGGTATCACAGGAAAACAAGAGTGAATTAGCAAAGAACAGTGAGATTTGGGAGCTTATCTTTGTTTTAATAGGGACAGGGGACGGAAGGATGTAGACCTCTGAGGGAGAGTAAATGATTTTTAGAAAAGATGTAAGGCTCTTAGTGAAATAGATGGGAAGTATGATCATTTGTGCTAAAGTTCATCTGGGTGTGGTGTCAACTTCTAGCATCCTCTCCTGTAATAAGAGTGAGTCTTCCTTAGTTGGTGAAAATCCCAGGAAAAGGTTTAATTATGAAAACTGAGTTCCTTTTGGAGGATCTGTCCTTAAGCAGCTAAAAAGAATTTCCTCACATTATGGATTTGGAGATAAAAAATGAAGATGCAGCTTTATTTATACAACTCACCAACTCTTAATTTCTTTTCAGTAAAGTGTAAATTAACCCCCAAGTTCAAAATCGAGGTATGCTTTGCCTTCTCTGAAGGTTGATTTATTGAAGGTGTAATGTTTTACCACACAAGTACACATTTTCTTCTCTTCCATTGTTCTTCTCTGTTCACTTCTCTTTTAATCAATTTCAATGATGTTAATTAATTTTAATGGCATTTTTAATAATTTTGCTTGCCAATAATTTCAATCTTTTTTTTTGCACTTTGGAATTTTGCTTCATTCCATTATTCTTTGTTATAATTTTTTTTCTTTATGCTACTTCAATCTTTTAAACTTTTTGGAACCTAAGAAGCATTGTTGGGAAAGCTCTGCTTTCTTACTTCCTTGATTGGTTGCAATTGAAACAATGTATAGGCTAATTAAAAAATTTAAATTCAGGTAACTTCAATTCAAGATATAAAAGTTCTGAAGATAATATACCCACCTTAAAGAAAACTGAACTGATACCAACAGCATTCTTCACAGAATAGAACAAATAATTCTAATATTGGATGGAACCACAAAAGACCCTGAATAGCCAAAGCTTTTTTTCCCCCAAAACAATCTTGAAAAAGAAAAACAAAACTGGAAGTATCACAATTTCAGTTTTTAAGTTATACTGCAAAGCTGTAGTAATCAAAACAGTATGGCACAGTATGTCAAAATAGACACATAGACCAATGGAACAGGATACTATGCTCAGAAACAAATCCATGATTATATGGTCAATTGATCCTTGATAAAGGAGGAAGAATATTCGAGGCACCTGAGTCACTCAGTTGGCTAACATTTGCATTTGACTCAGGTCAGGATCTCAGGGTTGTGGGGTTAAGCCCTGCATTGGGGTTTGCTCAGTGTGGAACCTGCTTCTCCTTCTCCTGCTGCCTGCCACTCTGCCTACTTGTGCTCTCTCTCAGTCAAATTAACAAATAAAATCTTTAAAAGAAATTAACAAAATAAAATCTATTCACTCAGTGAATAGATTCTGAATATGCAATATGAAAAAGACTGTTTAACATATGATGTGGGAAAATTGGACAGCTATGTGCAAAAAATTGAAATTGAACCACTTTCTTATCCCATACACAAAAATAAACCTGAAATGGATTAAGTACCTACACATGAGACCTGAAACCATAAAAAATCCTAGTACAAGCAGTAATTTCTTTGACATCAGCCATAGTAACTTTTCCAGATTTATCTCCTGAGATGAGAGAAATAAAAGGAAAAGTAAACTACTAGAAGTACATCAAAATAAAAGGCTTCTGCACACAAAATAAAATAATCAAGAAAACCAAAAGACAGCCTACTAAAAAGGAGGGAAGAGATTTGCAAATGACATATCTGATAAAGGGTTAGTATTCAAAATATATAAAGAACTTATACAACTCAACACCCAAAAAGCAAATAATCTAATTTAAAAATGGATAGAAGGCATGAATGGACATTTCTCCAGACACATTAAAAGATGCTCAACATCACTCATCATCGGGAAAATGCAAATCAAAACTACAACAAGATATCACCTTGCACTTGTCAGAATGGCTAAAATCAAAAGCACAAGAAATAAGTGTTGGCAAGGATGTGGAGAAAAAGGAACCCTTGTGCACTGTTGGTGTCAATGCAAACTGGTGCAGCCACTGTGGAAAATAGTATAGAGGTTTTCAAAAAAATAAAAAAATGGAACTATCCTATGATCTAGTAATCACACTACTGGATATTTATCCAAAGCATATGAAAACATGCTTGTCTGAAAATACTAATTCAAAAGGATATTTGTACTCCCATGTTTATTACAGCATTATTTACAATCGCCAAATTATGGAAGCAGCTCATATGCCCATTGATAGAGAAGATGTGGTATATACACACAATGGAATATTAAGTCATAAAAAGAATGAGATCTTGCCCTTGGCAGCAACATGGATGAAGCTAGAGAGTATAATGCTTAGCAAAATATGTCAGTCAGAGAAAGACAAATACCACATAATTTCACTCAGTGAATAGTTTCTGAATTTAGGAAACAAAACAAAGGAACAAAGGGGAAAAAAGAGACCAAAAAATAGGCTCTTAACAATAGAGAACAGAAGGTTACCAGAGGGGAGGTCAGTGGGGGGGATGGGTGAAATAGGTTATGGGAATTAAGGGTACATTTACCATGAAGAGCACTGAGAAATGTATAGAATTGTTGAATCACTATATTGTACACCTGAAACTAATATAGCACTATATGTTAACTATACTGAAATTAAAAATAAAGAACTTAATAAAAAAAAAAAAACTGAACTGAGCCAAACACAAAATTCTGGTAGCTGTAACCTACTTTTTTTGAAAATCTGATGGAAATTAAAATAAACCACATATGTGTCGTTCTTTCAAATACCTCTTTTCATCTCAGTAACTCAGACCATATTGAATAAATCAAAATTTATGGAAATAAAACAATTGGTGAAAATGTTTAAAATAAAAATATAGCAACTGCATATACTGTTACTGACAAAACATTGAAAGATGTCAAGTATTACTGAAGCAAAGAATAGGATTTTTAATAAATTTGGTCTTAGAATAAGGGAAAGGAGTGACATACAATGTTCTCATATCCAAAACTTCAGCAGGATTTTAAAGGAAATTTCCAATGGTATTAAGATTTAAAAATAGACTTCCTTTTAGCCTTATTCCTTCCCCCAAATACTCAGCATGAGTATGTCTCTAGTTTCTAGTGAGAGGACAACTGCTTATCCTCAGGCTTGTTCCAACTTCAACTTAATTATTGCCAAATATGATGAAGCACAATTTATTATTCATAATAATAACCATTTTTGTGAAGTGCGCTTACACTGTGAACTGATAGCTCTAATGGCCTGTCTAAATGTTGACATATGGCTTGCTTTTTGTTCAAACTACTGAGAATGATTGGAAAAAAATATCAGACTTCATTCCACATAACAATGTTTTTTCCAGCATTCTGCAAACAGAGCTACTTCTGTGAACGGGTTAGTATTTATCATCAGAGATGTTTTTGCAGAAACTAAATTACTTGGATGGGTTATAATCATACAAAGTTAAAAGGAAAATGATCTTTCATACCACACTAAAAGACAAGCATATGTTTTGCTAAAGTGAGCACTATACATAGTAATGAATTATAGACTGGTAGGCCATATTTCTAGAATAATACAGAGAAGTATAGAAAAACCTCATACAGGGACTGTTGGGGTGATAGCCCGTCCAAAGTCTAGCTCACTCCTAATGAAAGCTATATTAATTCTTTCATACCAATGCAACACTTTGAATCAGGCAGGATTCAGCAGATTGTGGCTCTCAAGGCCACCCAAGAGACTCTTCTCTGTTGTCAACCATTAGCACTCAGGGAGAAAAAGGAAAGAAAGGTCACATTCAGGGCTATAATCATGAGGAGTCTGTGGTGGAGGTAAGAAAGGAAGAATATAGAACCTAGAGGAGTTGGTTAGAATGTTCCTGAAATAGCTGAGGTGCCACAGTGTGCATGAATTGCACTGACTTCTTGTCTGCAAATTAACTTACACTATTTATTTATTTTTAATTTGCACTTTTCTAGCTTGCAAAGATTAATGTATTTCCATATGTGTTTAATAGTGGCTGAGAGCACGTTTGCCATAGACAGAAATGCAAATGCTTAAAAAAATAGCATTTACACTTTTCAAAAATCAACAAATGTTTCTTAAATATCCGTTACCTCTGATGATTAAAAAAATGCATAAGAAAGATGGTCCCTGTCCTGATAGGCTTCCAGATGTCTAGATGGCTGTCCTGTTTGCACATAGCTACGGATTACCATGAGGGAAGGACCAGATTAGAGGAGTGAATGAAGCATTACTGGCAGAGCAATTCATTCTTCTGCAGTGCCTAGGGAAAGTTTTCTCAGAAAAAAAGATATTTCTACTTGAAATTGTCCTTGAAGACCTAATTGAGTTATGCAAAATAGAGAGGGAGCAACAGCAGTTAAGAATAGTCTATTGGTGTTGAAATACTGTTTTTCTTTTCCTTTCATATACCTTAAAAGAGGGTTCCGAATTCAAATACCCATAGAATCCGCAAGGTAATATCACCAGGGACACTATTCAAATCATTTAAGCGTTTAATTCAATTATACTTTGTTTTATTATCTTTTAAATGTCTCTTCGTAATATTCAAAATATTTTTAGGCAGTTCCCTTAAAGTTGTTCAAGATCAGGTCATTTGAAAAACAACCTACCACATTATCATCAGAAAATGAGTTCACTGTTGCTATTACCTTATTATTACATTCCCTTTGTACTGCCCGTAGGACATGGATGCTCTCTACATTTTGCCGGGTAACCTACCAGCAGCATATTTTAGAGACTGATTTTAGATTTTAGAGACCGAAAATATCAAGTGAGTGCCAGTCAAGCTCGTGATCACTCCAGTTGAATATTTTGTCTGGGAAACCGTGAATGTCTTGATCCTTCAGCAGACCAATAAGGACTCTTGCGCAAAACACCAGAAAGAGACAATAACTGTTTATAGATGCTGCCAATATCTCTAAACAGTGGAGGGAAAAAGTTAGAATTTAGTGACCTGTGCATAAACACGATTGGCAATTTTAATAACACCCGAAGAAACTAAACATTTTTCTTGGAATTTCATGGCTATGTTGGATGGTAAGGGCTTTCCTTTAGAGCCTGAGTAGCTTTGGTTTCCAATGCAAAAGCTTGTGTATGTGAATCAAACCTCATTTTTAGAGCCATTGTGGTTTTGGTACTATTTTCTCTAGCATATGCTACCCTCAAGCAGTAACGGTGCAGAGTTCAATCATTGAAAAATGCACATGTTCACGGAGCATGAATAAGGAGTATTACCATAATATATATTTCCATTTTTATATTTATATCTATCTCTATATTATCTGTCTCTCCATCTAGAGATATATAATGTGCTTTTAATTTCTATATTTATTCACTATGTGCATTTCTGGATCAAGGTAGGTTATTATTACTTAGAGCAATAACTGCATCAGTTCCCTTGGAACCAGTTCTTGCCCTTTCTGTAGCAATGTGATGAGGGCCACAGGGGCAGATGAGCGTGTGCAAAGGTTTTTTTTTTTTTTGTGTGTGTGTGTGTCATTACAGGAAGGGAACTTCAAAACTAGGAACCTAGGAGCTTATATAGGAGAAATACAGCTTCTGGAGAGAAAAGGAGAAACCCAATCTCCCCAGTGTAAACAAATTCCATTTGGGAAGAAAAAGGAAGGGTCTCTGGGATCTTGCCTATGGAAATTTAAATGTCTCCAGAGTGGAGGTAAGCATTTCAGGGTTTATACTCTAGGGTTTTATATTTATAAGTGATCAAATGAAAATCTGATTTTTTAAAGGAGATTCGTGAAATATTAAACTAGATGTTCAGAAAGGACTCTTACTTAAAAGTAGCCTCAATGGTTGCCCAGGTAGGGAGAATAATGTCTACCCCATTTTGTAATAAATATCTCTGGTGATCGCATCAGGAAAAGACCATACTTCTGTAGATGTGGATGGTTTCCTCCCTGCTGATTCCCTTTTGTTTGGTTCCACTAAGATCCCCTATTTGCCACCCATCACTAGTGTGGTTGATTCAGACTGTGCAAATTTGGACCCAATTAGTCTGTCCTCTGCACCCTGGCTTAATGTAGCCTGTCCACTGCCTGAGGCATTTGCCTCTTAAGTATTTGCAGTGGGAGGCTGAGTCTCCCAACTCCTTAGTTGCAAGCTCTCCCAGCTACTAGCAAAGATCTTGCTTCTTTTAGGGAAGCTTAGTCCTCCGTTGATGAATCAGTTGCCTTCTGTTTGCTGAGTTTCTTGCCTCTATACCAGCCATTGGATTTCTAATTAATTAATATACCAAAACTTAAAAGAAAAAAATGTTCTCACTTAGAAGACTGAAAAAAATTAAGAGGCGTTTATGTGTAGGAGCAGGTGGCGGGGGGTGGGGGGAAAGCAGCTGTACAAGTGGATAGAAATTGTAATGGGGACCAGTGATGGTCGCTGTTTTGGGAGATTGTCTCCAGAGGAAAACAGTAAGTAGTTTTTACCTGTGATTTTGAAATTTTAAAAATCCCTTTTTCTTTGTGCCTTATCCTTTTCATACCCCATCTTTTCCCCCTGTTTTTAATGTAAGTAGTGAAGGAGAAGAAACAAACTCTTAAGCTAATACTATGAATAGGACTGCTCTTGATTTCTTTCCTGTTCTTCCTGTAAAACAAAACTCCTTTGAAAATACTCTTCTCCACGTTCCTAACCCTATAATCAGTGAAACTACCGGTGTCCCCACCTTTTTGAAAGTTCACGTTCCACTTTTATAAAAGACCTCTTTTACTAACCTGTCTTTGGTAACTAAAAGAAATCCAAAGGGATTCTAACTTTTACAAAAAAAAAAAACTTTTACAAAAAAAAAAAAGGACAAAAAAAGCAAAATTAGCATTCTGTGTTGGTTTTGCAGCAAGCTGGATAGAGCAGCAAGAGTGGCCCCACCAAGCTCCTTGCTCAGCAACTACACTCAGCATTGCAGCATCAAGCTGCCAGAGCTTTGAACTGTGTCTCTCAGCATCCGTGCTTTACCTCAATTTTATTTTGTGCATTTGTTAGCAAGATGCATTCTAAGGTGTCAGAGAAGCCTAGGAACAGTTATTTTTTGAGTCTGGGAAAGCTCAAACATTTTTCATATAAATTAATGGTGATTTCTTCTTTATGCCTTTTAAGTTTATGGAAGTGTTCACTGGAATACTCTACATTCAGATAGTAGGAGAGATCTGCATTTTATTTTATTTCTGAATTTTATTTTATTTTTTAAAGATTTTATCTATTTGAAAGAGAGAGAGACAGTAAGCACAAATGGGGGGAAGGTAGAGGGGGAGGGACAAACAGGCTTTCTGCTTAGCTCAATTCCAGGACCCCAGGATCATGATCTGAGCCAAAGACAGAAGCTTAATGGACTGAACCACCCAAGCTCCCCAGAAAAATCTGCATTTTAATATGCTCTTAACACTGAGGAGGTTTGTCTGATAGGCTGATTGAGTAGCAGCTGCAAAGCAGTTTGGGTAGTTTTAGTTTTAACTAATGTCATTTGAGACAATATAATGAGATGGTGGGCGAATGAGATTGCAGACAAAATTTGACTTTATTTCTTTGACCTAGAGAACAGTTATAAATAAAGATAAACTCATGATGAGGAAAAGTTTACAAAAAACTCATAGTATTTATCAGATACTTACTAAATACTAGGTAGTATGAGGTAGGTATATTAGCTAGTGCTTGACCATGAACTCAGGAATGCACAAAAAACTATGAAGGGAGAGAAATAAGACTGCCTTTTGAGAGCTTATCTACAAAATCGGAAAAAAAAAATTGCCTTAAAAGAAAGAAGAGCTCTAGGCCTAGAAGACTCCATTATGAAATAACTAAAGGTTAATATGCTTTTCTTCATGTATTGTATCAATTGAAAGGGCAGCTGATTAGTAATGGAAGACTTTGGAGAAGAACAAAAAGTGGAGGCCAATTTTGAGAATGTTCTCTATGAATGAATCAGGAACCTTCTGGACTGGACTAGTATGACAATATGACAAATATGGCTGTAGGGGAGGAAAGACTTTTCCTAGACCCTCTTAGATTCTGCATCTAAGTCTGAACTGACAAAAGACAGATTAGTAGGAGAAAAGCATCCACGTTTATTTGGTATTACTATTTGTACATGTGCACAGAGCTTTCACATGTAAGAAATGAAGACTCAAAGAAGCAGATGGGCCTGAACGCTTACATACCATTTTAACAAAGAGCAGTATATCGTGGAGATGTGACAAGACAAAGGGAAAAGGTGTGTGCGCTAGGGTGGTACACTCTGGGAAAGTGACTGGCAAGTGTAAGGGGGAGACTAATGGAAGGCAAGGGTTATTTTGGTCCATCTGTTGATACAGTTGTTCATTTTAGTGTCATCTTCCCATCTCCAGTGATATGAACTGATAAGAATATTCTCTTCCGGGAGAGGAAATATTTCTCATAGGAAATTTATGCCCCATTTTAGGTAGAAAGGAGAGATCAGAGAGCCTTTTCTGTATCTGCTTTTCTTCATTTGCCTGAGGCTCAAAATAAATATCAAAGTGGCATTTTTGGGGTGATATGTTCGATCCCTTTCATAGACATTAAAACTAATGTACAACAATGTATACTTGTCTCTTCTTCTGTGTTGATAGGTTAACTTAGAATTGCTGAGGCCAGTCTCTCTAAGGTCCCTACGACTTCTAGAATATCTAAAACCATTAAACAATATAAACACAAGTGCATGATTTCATATCTTAATCCCATTTCACTTATGCAGCAAAAATACTCAGAATAACTATTACTTTGACTACTACTTACATTTATATTTCCTCGGATAATATGTAAGCAAAAGCCCTTCTCTTAAATATACTTGATTAGGTCAACGAGAATCATAACAAGCAGTTAATGTCACAGCACGTTAGTTTACACGATAATGCTTTCATTTGCATTATTTCCCTTGTTCCTCCAAATAATCGAGTGCCAGGCAGGGCTGATATTTAAAATTTTTATTTTATATTGTGAAAACTGAGTTTCACATAGTCAGAAATGGTTCTCAGACCCTCTAAAAAGTCCTGGATGAAGAATCTGTCACAGGGAAGTCAGAAAAAAACCAAACCAAACAACAACAACAACAAAAAACCCCCTTGAGTTCTGACAGGCACATTATCTTTTCTTCTGTTGTGACTTTAACATGCATCTGACACTACTTCATTATTGTAGCTGTTGTTACTTTTTGCTTTGTCCCTTACAACCTGGTTAAACCAATTTGGGGTTTGGCCTTTTTTGTGAACTCATTTTCGTTCTAATGACCACTGATACCACCTTGTGTTCCAGGCTCCCAGCTTAAGCATTCATTCTCTGCTTCTTTGTGTGACCAGCCTCTGGAACGTTGCCATCCCCACTTCTGTGCTCTTCGGCAGTCTGGCAAATAGCGGGTCTTCATAATAGATAAAGAAACCGAGGCTTGGAGAAGTTAATTAAATTATCCAGTATCACACTACTGGTAGGTGGCAGATTGGGATTTTAACCCTTGCCTCTCTGACATCAAGCTGTATGTTCTTCCTATTAGCTATTGCTGAAAATTATTATGTCCAAAGTCTTGAACATGACCCTCTGCACGATGCTTCACCTTAATTCTAATGTAAATTCTAATACAAAGCTGCGCTGCCACAGTTCAAGCAAAACCTCGACTCTAACTTGTCCACACCTAAGAGACTAGTAGGGTTTAGTAAATTGTTGAAGCAGCATTCTAAATCTGATCCAAGGGTCATCTGCATTTTCATTGGTTGTCCTTCATCAGATAGCTGTTCTATCAAGTGGAAGTTGGGACATCATCACAGCATGGACGATTTTAAAGTTCCGCCTAGCACAGTTGTTTGCATAGGATACGGCATAGGCACAGGCAGTCCTGCTATACTGAAGGAACATGTGATGACAGTGAAACAAGTTGTTTGGAAATCAATTATATTAATTTCGTCTGACACTTTAATTTTTTTTTCAAATCTTTTAAAATTTTAAAATGTTAGCAGTACCAATTTCAGAATTATATATCAAAGAAAAGTAGACATCCCTTCAAATAATTTTTTCACTCAAAGAAGTTTGATCTCCAGTTGAAAACTTTGATTCCCTTTGTGATTGGCTTCCTGTTGAGCCAACTGAAGGTAGATTAATTTTGTGCTTTGGAAAGTTACAGATTAAAAGAGTCAGTTGATACATTATTCTAATCACTAAACACACATTTCACATGATAAAGGACATAACCTTAATAAAACAATCCCCTGAGAGCAAGACTTTTAAATGATTAACAAATACAACTTTCATAAATCTTGAAGAGCAAAATTCCTGAGCAGGACAAATAACACCAAGCACTGCTTCTATTTGGCTCACCCTGTGGAAGTTAAACAAGGCCATTCTTTGGCCAAACTGGGAAGTCTTTTAGATTTTTATTCGGTGAAGACAAATACTTGAGTAAATGATTTGATAGCCAGTTCAATTCATGTATGGGTTGACTGACTTTCTTGTAGTGAGTTTTTCATTCACAAACAATTCTTGTTTTTAGCCAGGGATTTGACGGTAAGCCTGTTAACTCTAAGTTGTGAAATAAAAGGTTTACCTCTTATTAGAGGCATTTCAGGCAATAGTATAATTGATTTCATTAAGTACAATACATACTCTGTACCCCTAGTGATCATATACGAGCAGCCAATATTAGGGAGTGGATGCGTTAAAAGCATGGATTTTGAAGCCAGACTAGCTGAGCTGCACCCTGGCTCTGGCACTTATCAGCTCTAGGTTCCTAGGCAAGCCAAACTCCTTGTGCCTCAGTTGTTTAACCTGTAAAGTGGAGAAAAATTGATAGTAGCTATATTACAGGCTAATTGTTAGAATACGTGTTAATATGTGAAAGCATTTGGGATACAGACTGGTACATGGTAAATATGGTAAGATGAATATGCAAGGATAGCATGGCAACTTTAATTGAAAAACCCACAGGCACATGCAGCCCAATGTTTATAGCAGCACTACCAACAATAGCCAAATTATGGAAAGAGCCCAAATGTCCATTGACTGATGAGTGAATATGGAAGAGGTAGTATATAAGTATAATGGAATATTATTCGACCATCAAAAAGAATGAAATCTTTCCATTTGCAACAATGTGGATGGAAATAGAGAGCATACTGCTAAATGAAATAAGGTAGCCGGAAAGACCATTATCATATCATTTCACTCATTTGTGTAATTTAAAAAAACAAAACTGATGAACATAGCAGAAGAGAAGGACAAATAAAATAGGATAAAAACAGAAAGGGAGATGAACCATAAGAGGCTCTTAACTATAGGAAACAAACTGAGAGTTGCTGGAGGGGGTGGGGTGGGGGGATGGGCTAAATGGGTGATGGGTATTAAGGACGGCACTTGATGGGATGAGCCCTGGATATTATGTGTGGGTGATGAATCACTGGATTCTACTCCTGAAACCCAAGCTGCACTATATGTTAATTAACTTGAATTTAAATAATAAAAAAAGAAAAACCCATAGAAATGCATCGAGTATCTAAATTACAGATACTGAGCTTGCCTCACACTGTGCACTTTGCCTCTTGATCTTGTGTTTTCCCTTCTTGCTTATGGATTTAGTAGGTCAAGTATGAAGCCTAGGCCGACCCATTCCCTGAGCTGTGATGTCAAGTATGATAACCATTAGCCACATGTGGCTATTAAAATTAAAATGTATATTAATTGAAATAAAATAAACTTGAAAAATTCAGTTCCATAGTCACACTAACCACATTTCAAGGGCTCGATAGTCACATGTGGGTAGTGGCTACCATTCTGGACAGTGCGGACACAGAACATTTCTAACTCTGCAGAAATCTATTGGATAGCGCTGATAGTTTGCTAGTGCATAACCTTTCTTGTTCCATTCTAACATGTATCTAATATAAACAGCTTCTAATTTACAAATGAGATGTATTCTGAGAATTCATTTACAAATTGATGCGGACTTTGAATAAGACTCCCTATGGACCAATTACATTAAGATTACAGCAACAGAAAGCATATGAAGAGGCAAATGGTTAACCAACATAAGAAAATGTTCAAGCTTATTAGAAATGGAAACAGCAATAATGAGCTTAGTTTCGATTATCTGACTGGAAAAAAATAATGGTCAGGTACTATGCTGGTAAGTGTGCTATGAGGCAAAGGCATGTTGAGTATATATTTTTGGTAAAACCTATCTTTAAAATAATTTGGCAATACATATTAAAAAGTCTTAAAATTGTTTATACTCTTTGGCCCTGTAATTCTGGATTTAATATTTCTTATATTAAAGTTTTCTTATATTTAATATAAGAAAATAGAGATGCTTACAAGATTCAGTACAAAGGTGCTCATTATAGCATTAATTATAGTAGTAATTGGAAACAACTAGTCGGGTGAGGTTAGCTCAGTTGTGACTTCGACATGTTGGAACACTATATGTTCATTAAAATGTTTTTGTAGCATTTTGACAATGTAGGACATATTCACGTAGAAAAAAATGAGAAAATGATAATGTATAGTATGATTAAATAATGAAAATATCTCTGGGAAGCGCTTGAAAATTAACTAAAATATCAACAGTGGTAATCTAAGTTTTATAGGAGGGTGTGTAATTTCTTTTTTGCACTGTATATTTTCAAGTTGTCTACAGTGTGCATGTGTTCCTTCTTTCAGAAAAAATAATACAAGAGTACATTAAAACTAGTGAAAATTATTGGCAGCGAACCTATAGTACTACAAATACAACTAGTCAAATGAAAATAGTCAATAACCATTGGACACATCATCTGTACTTTGTCCTGTGTGAGATGCTTAGGTTAAGAAATAGAACTGAATAATGAATAAAATTAATGAAGCATGAATACTTAATCTGATTAGGGTTTTCTTTTTTCTTTTTAATTTAAAGATTATTTATTTCCTCATTCATGAGAGACACACAGAAAGAGAGGCAGAGACACAGGCAGAGGGAGAAGCAGGCTTCCTGCAGGAAGCCCGAGGCAGGACTCCATCCCAGGACCCTGGGATGACGCCCTGAGCCGAAGGCAGATGCTCAACTGCTGAGCCACCCAGGTATCTCTGATTAAGGTTTTCACATGAGATACAGACATATCCTGCTAGGTTATGCTGTGGAAACAAACGCGCTTCAAATCATAGTAACAACAAAGATTTCCGTTCATGTTACATGACCCTTTTAGGCTACCTATAGCTGTGATCCATGTCCTTTTCACTGGAGGACCAAGGATGAAGAAGCAGCCCCCATATGGAACACTGCTGATCCTCCTGGCATGGGGAAGACAGAGAAGGTGGAAGCATGAACGGCCTTAAAGCTTCTGCTATGATAGAGCTTCACTCCATTTACATTTCATTGTCCAGTGCAAGTCACACAGCTAAACTTCATGTCAGTGGGATAGGAAGTACAGTATTTCTACAGGAGAGGCTAGAGTGGAAGTGACTAGATACTTCGATGCTTTCATAGATCCACACCCACTCAGATGTGGGGATTTTAATTCTATAGATAAGGCTCAAGAAGCTGTATTTTAAACAGTGCTCTTTAAAATTTTGATGAGTCCAGTGATGAAACTCATCTTGCGGAATAAATAAATTAGAATACACAAAAATTTATTATTAGAATCTATGGCAATCATAGGATAAAAGTAGAAGCTTGTAGGTCCTGATTTGCTAAGGCTAATTAGTTGGTGCAATGTAATAAAAAACTCCCCCCTGCCCTTTATTCTCCAAGGCATCCTGATTTGTGTGATTAAATAATATGGCCACCCTAAGAATAGGTTATTATTATTATTATTATTATTATTATTTATTTTATTTATTTATTTGAGAGGGAGAGAGAACACAAGCAGGAAGGAAAGGCAGAGGGAGAGGGGACCCCCACCCCCCCACCCCCACCAGTGAGCAGGGAGCCCGATGCAGGGCTTGATCCCAGCACCCTGGGATCATAACCTGAGCCGAAGGCAGACATTTAACTGACTGAGCCACCCAAGTGCCCCAAGAATAGGTCATTCTTTACTGAAACAGGGGAAGATATATACAGTTTCTCCTTCTCTCTTTCACATTTGCTTAGCTCAGTATATTCAGTCTTTCCCTAAGCCAATCATATCAACAATATTTCTTTGGTGCCAATGGATGGTATTTCAGAGAAATTCTAGCCATGATCTCCCCTTACAATTTACTGACACGCTATTTCTAGAAGTCTTCAGAGATAGCTTACATGTCCTCAAAAAGACAGTTTTCTTTGCCCTTTTAATTGTTGTGGTCAATTGTATTACCAAGAAAATAATTTCTGCCTCTCCTTCCTGAACCACTTTCTACCAGGCATTTCTCTACTCACCTGTCTCTGCTGAATGAATATACTTTTTACCCTGTTGATACCAGAGTTGGCTGGGACACTGGCATTGACCGGGAAAAGGTGAATGTGAGTGGAAATAATGGCATCACTTCAGAAGTTTTGAACACCATCACATGGTTCTGCTTTCTCCCTTTTCTTTCTTCCAGGAGAACAGAAGTTTCCAGATAGAGCTGCTTCTTCAGCCTTCGTCCTGGAATGAAGAGGATGTAGAACACCAGATCTCAGAGCAAGACAGAGACCCTGCTGAATAAGCCACTGTGGTTCTGGGATTGTTTGGCGATGCAGCATAACTTAGTCTAAACATAATGATAAGATTTTCAGAGCTTTCCATTTCCTTTTTCTATTAGAGCTCTCTCTTATGGTCAGTCTCTGATGTCATGAAGCAACATATGGTTCTGAAGAGCCATTGATATGTTGGATTAGCAGATGCTACCTCATTGGACATAGGTATAAGGATACCAAAATGTCTTGCCTCATATCTTCTGGGTCAGAGATGCTGCTGTTGTAAAAGCTGAGCTGTAGTGGATACATGCTATTTTTATTTGATGTGCCTCTTCCTTCCTTTGTGAGGTGGTCTTTTGAGAGAGTGAGTCTTTTTTTTTTTTCTCTTTGATCATGTTCTATTGGGGGTGCCATTCACAGATTTCTCCCTCCTCACATAGGAGTTAACAGTCCACTCATTCATGGTATATTCCATTCCCCCAGTCTAGTGATTGCTCCAAGGGTAAGCAGGTGACTGAAGTCACCTGAGTCTTTCGGGACTCTGTAGTTTCTAGTTGACATAGAAAGCGCTTTTCTTAAGAGATGTTGGAGCTAGAATGGTAGCTAGCTGGAGCTTTTTGTGAATTCACACTATCATGTGGAGATAGCTTATATAAGAATAAGGAAAGAAAAGGCAAGCAAGGACATGTAGGGCTGAAAGAGAGTCATAGAACAGTTATGGGAGCGGAGGGAGAAAGGAACAAGGTGGCAGGAGGGAGAGAGACTGCCCACCAATTCTGAACTGAGTCATGCCTGAATACCATTATATTTACTCTCTCCCTATTTATATAAACAAATAAATAAATTCTATTTATTTCAGGTTAATTTGTGCTACGTGTTCCTCCCTTGAAATCCAAAGAGAGTTAAGCTGTGCTAGGTGAAGCCATGCAGAAGTTATCCTGTGGCTTCTACCAAAATCCTTTATTAGGAAGACTGAGAAATAGAGTGAGGGTAGGGAAAGCTGGAAATGCCTCTGTTGGGGCCTCTCCTTTGCCGCAGAAGGGCAAGGAAACATGCAGAGGTGTCCTCTTTATTTTGTTTGATCTAGACTCTTAATTCAGAGAAGCAGGCTGCTGATCAAATTTGGAAGAACAGGGATTAATAACCAGGTGAACAGCTATGAGCTACGTGCTATCTCTTTGAGCCATGTCCATCTATTGCTGGGGGCATCTTCTTCCTCTGAATAGGAAACCACAGAAGATGAAAGGAGCTAACCCACTGGGACAGGAACACAATAGACCTAAAAAATTCTGAAAGTGATTGCTGGAATAAAAGCTATAATTTACTACCCCAGCCCCTCCCCTACAATATCTTTGAGCAAATTGCATATCTAAATATAACAACCTCACTGAAAACATGATATTTAGAAAGATCTAAGACATGACTTTTCGTTAGATACTACAAAATAGCAGAAAAGAAATGTGGGAAGTAAATGACAAATGAAGAATACACGTAAGTAAAATGATTTTTCCAGCATGCAAGAGAGTTAGACAATTCTTGGTTTCTATGTGTCACTTCCCAGTAAAATGAACTAATATCTTTGAAGAAAGGATTGATAAAGGTTTGGGTGGGTGAAGTAGAAGGTGAGTTTATGTATCAGAAAGCTAAGAAGTGCACAAAGACTGACAGGGAGGCACTGAGAGGCCCTCCCTGCTGGCCTACTTTGAGGAGCTGAAGTATGAAGAACAATGCCATTTACAACAGATTTTGACACATTGAACAAGAACAACAATGAGTTTCCAAGTCCATAGAAAAAGAGAGAAGGGAGGGAGCAGGAAAAGTTTATTTTCACAGAAGAATATTGTGTAAAAAATATACAAGATCACCTTTTTGTAATTACTGATATAATTTGTTCAGACCAGGGATCATCACGGATGTGGTAGCCAATAGGGGAAAGTTAGTTGGGGAACAGGATATTAACAAAGCCTCAAAGTATTTCTTAATAATATTTCAATCTGGTAGGAAACACCTAATCAAATCATCAAACTCAGCATCTCTCTTGATATGATACATATACCGTATTAACTATTGTATACAGATAAAAATATCTAAATTGAAGCTATTCACAAGGAAACGATCTGACAAATCAAGATTATAGGCTATTTTATAAGACAACAGGCCTAGATTCTTCAATAAAAAAGTCAGTATCATTAAAGATAAAAACAGCTAGGACAGGTATAAATAGAAAGGCTGTAAAGAAACATGGTAACTAAATTCAATGTGTAAGTCTTGAATGGACTTGGATCAAAAAAGTGATAGGAAGCTATAAAGGACATTATTTAAAAAAATCAGGGTAATTTAAATATAGACTAAGTGTCAAGTAGCTATTGCTGTGCAACAAATTCAAATTCAATGGTTTAAATAATTACTTATTGTTTCTCAGGGTTCTGTGTATTCTCTTCTGTTGATAATGTTAGCACTGCCCATGCAGCTGGAGGGAACCACAGGGTGGCTGGAATCCTCTCTTCATAGGCCCTTGTCTTTCAGGAATAAATAAATAAAAATCTTAAAAAAAAAAGAGAGAACTGGACCAGCTTTCTCGGTGGCACCAGTGACCTTCCATAAAGACAGGCCCTAGTTAGTTAGCATTTGGGTATCTAGTCTCTGCTTGCAGTGGGTCTTTGGTTGGCGTCTTAGAGGTTCACAATGGCCCTTAATGTATCAACCACAGATGTCATATTAGATAATATTTCTGGATCAATGTTAAGCTTTTTGGCTGTGTTAATAATATTGTGATCATGTGTTAATAATATTGTGATCATGAAGCACAATATTCTAGTCTTCAACCATAAAGGCAGGGGTCATTAAAATAATGTGGCAGGATTTGTTTCATGGGTGGAATTTACCTTCAGGAACTCTAGGGAGGGAGGAGAGAGAGACAGGAAGAGAGAGAGAGCAAGTAAAGGAAGCAATATGCTAACAATTATTAGAGTTAGGTTAGGGGTGTACAGGTGTTTCTATTACTATTCTTTCAGATTTTCAAATCTGGGTTTGTTGCACAAATTTCCCTATGTTTGACGCTTTATTAAATAAGACTTGGTAGAATTTGAAAAAGCCCTGGCAAGCTTGTGAAGAGCAAGTCTATACCTTGAAAAAACCCTGGCAAGCTTGTGAAGAGCAAGTCTATACCTTTTCTACCTCTCAGATTCTGGATTCAGTAGGCCTGGGATCTGCCTGTGTGACAAGAACCAAGGTGACTCTCTTGGTCTCTGGTTCACACTTTTAGAGACACTACACCACACCAGAAAGGTGAAGAGGGGCCCATACACTTTATAATTAAACAGAGGGCCAGAAAATACAGATTGTACAGAAAAAGATGGGAAGAGGGAAGTTATGAAAAATGAAAAGGTAGCAAAATAAGATGGAAGAAGTGAAACTAAGCAGGGTTTATAAGAATAACTATACATAGGATAAACTCATTGGTTAGATTAAAAGACTCAATGGATCAAAAAGCAAAACTCATCTATATGCTGCTCATAAGCAACTCAGCTAAAGTCAAAAAATACATTTAAAAGGCACAGTGGAGCTTTATAAAGATAAATTTTACCTTCTGTAATGAAGATCTAACTGGAATAAATTTTTCTGAACTAAGTAGTATAACATCAGAATTCAAGAAGCAAACCTACAAGAAATAGAAAAGGAAATGAATAGAAACATTAACTGACAGATTAAATTTTAAAAATAAATATTTGGCTTAAAGGATGTGAAAAAGACAATAAATAAAGCTGATTTGACTTGTATATGCAGAATCTAAACACCTGAGAATAGTTAGGATATCTTATTTTTAAGCTTCCATGAAATACTTATAGAAATTGACCCTATCTTAGTGCACAAAAACTGCTTCAATAAGTTTTAATAAATAAAAAGAATATGGATTACATTAATTTTGTGAATAATAAAAATGATAAAGATAAAAATTCAAAAACTTTAACCACCTGGAAATTTTAAAGATGTATTTATTTATTTTGGAGAGAGAGAGAGAGAGAGAGAGAGAGAGAGAATCTCAAGCAGACTCCCCCCTAAGCACAGAGCCAGATCCAGGGCTCGACTTCACTGGGTCTGATCTCATGACCTGTGCCGAAAAGTCAAGACTCAGGTGCTTAACTGAGTAAGTCTTTGAAGCCCTAAAAAATTCTGAAAGTGATTTTGCCCATAACTACATGGAAATGTTAAAATGCTATCTTAATTATTCTTGTGCAAAACAGAATATTTTAACCAATAGTGCAGAATGTCTAGAAAATGAAGATAAAAACTGTGTATTGAAATTTAGGTGACTTGTCTATATTTATAGCTATATTTATAGAAAACTTAATATATATAAATACTTATACTTTACTATGAGATAGAATAAAATATTGAATTAAACATGTGACTCAGATTAAAATACAGAGGATTTAAAAAAAGAGATTTTATTTATTTACTCATGAGAGACACAGAGAGAGAGAGAGAGAGAGAGAGAGAGAGAGGCAGAGACACAGGCAGAGGGAGAAGCAGGCTCCATGTAGGGAGACCCTTGTGGGGACTCCATCCCGGACTCCAGGATCACGCCCTGGGCTGAAGGCAGACTTTCAACCGCTGAGCCACCCAGGTGTCCCAATACAGAGGATTAAAATGATTAAAACAGAAATATAAAAGGTAAATAACAGAATTGATAAATAAAACTAAGAGCTATTTTTTCTTCAAGAACTGGTATTTTAAACCAATAATAATAAAATAAAAACCATGCAGCAACACAATCAAAGTACTAAAAAATTTGAAAGATGTCAATTGTCCCTGAATTAAATTTATAGATTTAGATGCTATTCAATCAAAATGCCAACAGATGGGGGCCCCTGGGTGGTTGGTTAAATGACTGACTCTTGATTTTGGCTCAGGTCATGATCTCAGCGTTGTGAGATGGATCCCACGTCTGGCTCCATGCTCAGTGTGGAGACTTTTAGATTCTCTCTCCTTCTGCCCTTCCTCCTTCTAAAACAAAACAAAACAAAATGAAAAAACCCAACAGATGTATTGTTGCTGCTGTGTTTGTTTGATTGGAACATGATAGGGTTATTCTAAATTTATCTTGAAATGTAAACATATAAGAATAACCAGAAATAACCTGAAATGGAAGAGGAATAACAGTGAGTAAGCTTAACAACTTTAAGCCATATTATTAAGACAGTAAGTACAACTCTTTGATCCTAGCACAGAAAATGATTACAAGATTCAGAGATTGACTCAAGTGCCTATAGGAATTTGGCATACATAAAAACATTACAGAACTTTGAAGAAAAGTAGAATTATTCAACAAATAGTGCTGAAAAAAGTTATGAGGTTTTGGGGAAAATAGTATAGGTAAATCTTCACCCCTTGCTCTAAAATTAACTCCATATGATTTAACATTTTAAAAATAAGACATGATAATAAAAGTGTTAGAAAAAAAATCATAGAGATTTAAAAGAATTATTTTGGGAGTGTGACCAAAATCTGTTAAATGGGAACACTTGATACGTTTTACCTTGTAAGAATTAAATGTATGGGTGGTAATCATCAACAAAACCAAAATAAAAAATAAACTAGGAAAAGTATTTACCAAAAAACATATACCACAGGCGAACAGATTAATTTCCTTAACATAACAAAAGGATCCTACAAGTTATCCTTTTAAATCCCCAGATTTCCTAGAAAAAATTGTCAAGAGATATAAATATGAAGAAAGGTCACAAGAAAGGCAATATAAGGAGTCGATATACGTAGAAAGAATTGATCAATTCAGCTCACAAACTAATATACACCTACACATCCTAGATGTTTAGATGCCGTTTTTAATCAAATCACATTGGTTAATAATTAAGAAACTGATAAAAATCATTTTGGCAGTGTAGAGAGAAATGTGTTAACAGGGTTAAAATACAGTTACAACTTCCGTAGAGTATTGTGGCAATATCTATCAAAATTTAAAATGTGTATCTATCTTGTGATACAATAATTAATTCTACTAGAAATAAGCCTCATAAACATATACACAGAAACGCACAAAATATACATGCAAAGATATTACTGGTAGCATTTTATTTACTTTTTAAATAACAAATTAAAAAAACAATATACTTTTGTTTTTTCATTGCTTTAAAATAAACTTGTTTTATTGGGAAACCAATTTAAACAAAATCTATGTCCATTTTAGTGAGAATGTAGATGGGCATCATAAATTCTGTGAAGAAACAACAAATTCTTGTTCTATAAAGAACTTTCTTTTAGGGTAAAGTCCAACCAATATGAATAACAATTTATGTTGATGCGCTTCTCTCCCTCTTTCCCTTCTTTCTTTCTCCCACAAATAAACTGCATAAGAATGGGTCATAAGAAAAGCCCTGTTGGATTCTGAGAGATTTTTCTGAAAAGTTTGCCTGAATCAATAGTAAGTCAAACAGCTGGGGATGCAGAACTCAGTAAAACCACACAAAAACTCAGAGGAATTACGTTTTTCTTCCTTTGATTTATGATTTTGGAACATCTTTTCAGGAGGATAAGTCAATCCCACAAAGCATTGAAGTTAAGAAATAATTAGGCATTTTGAATTTTTGCAACAGCCACAGAAAAGAGATCCACATTTACATAAAATAGCGCAGCATGTAGAAAGAGCCTGGTTTTTGCAGAAAATCCTTCCTACATGAAAGCGTTCAATTCCAAATTGCCTTCCTTCCAGTTGCTCCCCCACCCCCCACATAAAATGCACAAAAATCTATTGGAATATATATTGTGAGATTTAGATTTTTTATATATTTTCCTGCCACTTATTTAAGAAATCTGTCACATTCCTGTATTAAAGTTTATGGTTTTATTACCAGGACAACACATATAAGTGATTTTGAATTTCAGACCTGAGGTCCTCAATAAGAAGTATCCTGATCAAGATGATAAAAGTGAAGAGACAGGGTTTGAAAGGACTTTTGTTGTGTAAATGAGAAATGAAGAAGGTTCTGGAAAGTATCTCAGCTTCTGATTTGAGTATTTTAGACATGTCCAACTTTCCTATCTTCATGGAATTTGCTTCTTGGTAATTTTCCATGAAGCATTTCAGAGCTGGGAAAAAGAGGATTGTTGGGTACCCGACCTTTCATCAGACATTTACCTTAGTAAAACATCATTCTGTACCCAGGAAACAGGAACTGAGGACACACCTTCCTTTAGCCAGTCCACCCAGTGATGGTAAGAAGCCATAGGAATCCATATTCAGAATCCATCCAATTACAGAAAATGATTACTTAATAGCCTATTGGGAAAACATTTCCGCCTCTGGGTTGCAAAAAGGTCTTCAAAAATAGCAGGGCAAATAGTCCCAGGTCTTTGTGACCTAAAATGTCTAATGAAGCTGAAGAAGAATTATTAGAGCATCTTAGAGAAAACTGAAGCCGTTCAGCCTAATGATTTAGTAATGATGTCTCTGTCATTAGGTCAGAGAATAATGTGGCTTCTAGCTCAGTATTTTTTCAACCACATTCACCACTGCTAGGAGCACCGGCTTTGAGAATTGTCCTATGCCCTTAGTATTCTCAGGCAACACGCTCTTCTGTTTACATAACTCTAAAAATGGATTTATTTTGTGATGTGTTCCACTTCTAGGAAATTAAATGATAAAGACTAAATAATAAAGTCAAAAAGTAATAAAAACCCAAGACTGCAAAACAGATTACCACACCAAGAATTCAACTGAGATGTGTGGAGTGTAAGGTAGAAAATAGTCTTCTTAGTCCAGATTTAAAAAATCCATAAATGGCGAAGTACAGTCATTTCAGAAGAGAGAAGCAGAAGTTGGGGAGGAGAGAAAGGAAGCCCAAATTAAAAAAAAAAAAGAAAAAAAGAAAAAAGTTTACTTTTTTTTTTTTTTTTAAACATAAAGACTATTACGATTAAACCTGCACTGGCCTCTGGTGGTCAAACTTGAAAATGTATTTTTACAGATGAATTAAATGATAATTATTTAATACACATTAATAACTAAAGGTGAGGCAACCAGATGCTTTACTTTGAGTGAATAATTCCTTTTAATCAACTCACTTGACTACAACATTTCTCCTTATTATACATGGCTTCTCTTTGGAGAGGTCATCATTGTTCCAAACTTTAACTGTGATGCAGGAGCTAGAAGTAGAGGTTGTGTTGGATGACACCACTTATATACTTTGGACTAAGGTATTGGTGTGTGTTACAATTTATATAGAAATAACAGAAAAGAATATTTTCCTGGATTTCTTAGGCTACTTCATTTGAGAGAAGTAGACTATGACTTATTTAATGCCTTATTTTATCATGCACATTAAAATGAAAGTTTTAGGAACACAAACACATATATGATTGTCAGAGAATATCAGGATATAGAATCTTAACCCAGCAACCAAACACAGTGCTTTTTGGTTACTCTATGTGAACGTTAGACATATCTTAGGGTATTGATCCTTAAGCAAGAAAAAACAAAAACAAAAACAAAAACAAAACCCAAAAAAGGTTGTATAATTCATTACAGCTTTAAGAAATATAAGATTTTTAACTCCAAGATTATTTGGAATATTAATTTTTCTATCTAGAGAAAATTAAAGCCCACATTTTCTTGGCTGTTTAGTTTTAATATCAGCTTGAATAATTTCATATGGAAGCCAACAAAATTTTTTACTAATGTATTCCTTGAACCTCAAAAAAATCCCCCCAAAACAGCCTCCAAAATGTATAATTTTATTTGACTTCTATTTTTATTCTAGTCATAAGACATTCTTGTAACTAAGAAAGATGACAGAAACTGTTTTGCTTTCATTCTTTCTGATAATTAGAGGATTTCAAATGATTTCCTGTTAAACTTTGTAAGTTTTAATCTACTATATTAATTGGATGTGAGCTCTTATTAAAAGACAGTTACATAGTGAAATTATAAATGGTCTTGAATTTTAATACCTTAATTTTTCTCAAATAAACTTCTTTTAATATAAAACCTAAATATGTGATAGGAGATATTTTAGCACCAAACGAGGCCTTTAGGAGTTAGCTTAGTTTAATTCATTCAATAAACATGCATTGTGTACCTATTTTTTAAAAATTATTATGTTGGCTACAATACAGTGAGGGTAAACTACAAAGGTAAATCAGAAATGGATCTTGAGATTAAGATACTTCTGGCTTTGCGGAGAGACAAGAAGGACTTAAGGAAAGTTAGACTGTAGAGTAGAAGATGAAGACATGCATTGTTTCAAAGAAATGACCCAAAGTGCACTTAAGCTGAAATAAAAACTCCTATTGAGGAGATGGACAGATGGTAAAATAGAAAGAGGAGCATTTTTAAAAAAAAGGAATACATGCAAACCCAGAAGTAAACATCAATATTCTTTTTTTTTTTTTTTTTAATTTATTTATGATAGTCACAGAGAGAGAGAGAGAGAGGCAGAGACATAGGCAGAGGGAGAAGCAGGCTCCATGCACCGGGAGCCTGATGTGGGATTCGATCTTGGGTCTCCAGGATCACGCCCTGAGCCAAAGGCAGGCGCCAAACCGCTGCGCCACCCAGGGATCCCCCAAACATCAATATTCTAATAGATCAAAGGATTATGGTACAAAATGTCAATTCATTAAAGAGAAAACTTCAACAGAAAAATGTTAAAACAAGTAATAAAAGAAAGACAAATGAAGTAAATGACAGGCTATTTTTTGTTTACTACATATTAACTTAAAAGTGTTTTTAAATTTTTATTAGAGAAAATTTAAAACATACACGAACGTGTAAATGATAACATAACGCATCTCCAAGTACCCATCAACCACTTTCTGCAACTATGAACGAATGTCCAACTTTGTTATTAAAAGCCCCACCCACTTAACCCCACTCCTATATCATTCTGTAACAAATCCCAGGCCTCATTTGATTTCATCCATAAGTAATTCAGTTGGAATTTCTAAAAAAAGAGGACACTTCTAAAAAGCAACCCAAATACCATTATCCAACCTAAACATACTTCAAGATAACTTAGTTTTCCAATCGCTTTATTATTGAAATAAGGATTGAAATAAGGTCCTGATGTTGCTTTTGGTTGGTTCACATGTCTATGAAGTTATTTTAAATCTATAGACCTTTCTCTCTTTCTCTCAATATACACCTCCACGCACGTGTATATATGAGCCAGGCACGTGTATATATGAGCAGCTAAATACATATTATATAGATGTATAGAAATACATATGTACACACACACACACACACACACACGTATTTGTTGAAGGAATCAAATCATTTGTCCCATACGGTTTCCCACACTTGGTATTTTGCTCATTTGATGTCTTTAACATCTCTGTGGTGTTTCTAACATCTTCCATTTCCCCCTATTTTGTGTATATTGGTAATTATAGGGTGTTAGACACTTTAGGATTGACGCTCCATTAGGTGGTTTTGGAGAGGGCTTAAGGAAATGGGGCTTTGCTCTGGATTGGATGTTGTCAGAAAGTGAGTAATTCTATGACTGGGTGTCTTTATAAATCTTATCTAGGAGAAGGGAAGACTAGAGAGAGGCCAAAGCTGTCACTGGTAAATCAGTCAGTCACTCATCTCAGCCAGATGGGATATTTTGTGGCTCAGATGATATTTATGTTTTGTCTGGGCTCGGATATGGTTGTGGGTTTTTCTTTTGATCTTTCTTGGTCACAAGGTGGCCTTGTGGGATGTTGAGGTTCTGTGAAGTTGTTTCGTTCGACAGAACCCCAAGGCCTAACTGAGAGTACTGGGCCAGGTCCTGGATATTAGGACCACTTTTCTCAACATTTACTCACCAGTTCATCTCCTCAGTATATGCCTGAGAAAGAAATGCATGCATATCTTCACAGAAAGTCTAGTGCAGGAGTGTTCGTAGTCTCTGAACAGAAGAATGATAACAAATTGTGGCGTATTCATAAAACGCAATGGAACACTACTCATTAACGAGACAAACTGTTGATACATATAACAAAACATTTGAGTCTCAAAAACATGATGCAGAGAGAAAATAAGCAAACACCAGGGAAACATATTGTATGGGTCCATTATATCCATTGCATGATTCCATTATATATGAGCAAAATTTATAATGATGGAGGCACAGTGGTCACCTAGAAGAGTGTGTGCGGGGTGTGGGGTGGGTAGAAGTTAGAGGCCTGGGAATTGACTGCAAAGAGTCATGAGGGAAATTTCTTGGGTCTAGGTAGAAGCAAGAAATTTTTATAACAAATTTTTATAACAAATTTTATAACAAATTTTTATAATTTTTATAGCAAGTTATTTTATAACTTGATTTGTGTGATGGCAGGTCAAATGTTTAACTTTGTAAAAATTCATCAGAGTGAGCATTTGTTGTACATAAATTGTGCTTCAATAAAGTGAATATCATATTCAAGTATAATTTTTCTATTTGTTGGGCTATTACTGTCTCTTCACCTTTTTTTTTTTTTTTTTAGAGATTTTGTTTATTCATGACTGATACACAGAGAGAGGCAGGGACATAGGCAGAGGGAGAAGCAGGCTCCCTTTGGGGGAACCTGACTTGAGACTTGATCCCAGGACCTGGGGATCATGACCTGAGCCAAAGGCAGATGCTCAACCACTGAGCCACCCAGGTGCTCCTCTTCAACTCTTCTTATCCATGTTCTTTCAACATGCAAATTTCATAAATTGACTTAATGAGACTAATCCTCAAATTTCCCCCAAACCTCTTTGTCTTACTATATAATATTTTGAGCCAAATATATTGTTTTTGAACACAGTCTTAACATGTTTCTTACCCTCAAATTTATGGAATTTTATCAATAATAAAATATTTTATGTATTTTTAAAATTTATCATGAATGGACTGACCACTAATCTCATAGTGCTGGGCCCAGTCAAGTAAATGACAATTTGTTTTATTTATTTGTCTTTCAAGAGTTATATGTTGTGTTTCAATTGAGAGATACATTATGTATGTGGAGAGAATATATTGAGCTTCCTTCTTTAGACTGTGCATGATTTTTTAAAAAAGTTCTAACAATATATTTTAGTAGGCTCCTTACCGCCCACCTCCCCCAACACCTTTGATTTGACTAGAGCTTATTTTGACTTCAATATAAATGAGTAAAACCCAGGTATGAGCCAGAGGAAAACTTCCCAAGAATTCCATGTTCTTTTGTGTGTTTATAAAAAAGTGTTTTTACTATAGTCTCAGACATGTTCTAAAGCAATCACCAGGGATCCCTGGGTGGCGCAGCGGTTTGGCGCCTGCCTTTGGCCCAGGGCGCGATCCTGGAGACCCTGGATCAAATCCCACGTCGGGCTCCCGGTGCATGGAGCCTGCTTCTCCCTCTGCCTGTGTCTCTGCCTCTCTCTCTCTCTGTGTGTGTGACTATCATAAATAAAAATAAATAAATAAATAAATAAATAAAGCAATCACCACAGACTAGTAATACCAAGCAGCGTATTTAGGAGTTTAAACTCAAATTCTTTTTATGGTTGAAGAGCTAACTACTGCAAAATGGTTTACCTACGTGTGATGGTTAATTTTATGTGTCAACTTGACTGGGCCACAGGGTGTCCAGATACTTGGTTAAACATTATTCCTGGTGTGTGTGTGAGAGTGTTTCGGGAACTGATTAATATCTGAATTGGTGGATTGACTAAAACCAATTGCCCTCACCCATGTCAGAGGCCTCATCCAATTCATTAAAGGCTGAGTAAGAGGGAATTCACTGTCAGCCTGACATCTTTGAGCTGGAATGTTGGTTTTCTCCTGCCTTGGAGGATTGGACTCAGAGGAGAACTTGGAGCATTGGCTCTCCTGGTTCCCAGGCCTTCAAACTCAGGAATTTACACCATCAATGCTTCTCCTTCTCAGATTTTTGACTCAGACTATATCATGAGCTATCCCAGGACTCCAGATTGCTAACTGCAGATTTTGAGATTTCTCAACCTCCAAAATCTGTGAGCCAATTATTTATATAAAGGTTACTCTAACATCAGTGTAAACAAGTGACAAGTAAGTCATAGCACACATGTTAAAATTCTCTGTTCAATTTTATTTTTCCTCAGGATGCTTAGAAAGATAGGAATTGATTGGTTGATTGATTGTCTTAATACTTTGTACTGAACCCTAATACAGATATTGTCAGAAAAAATCTGGGAACTGGGTCAATTACAGAATCAATGGGCGTCACGCACAGCACTACTTCATTCACAGGAATTGACAAATGAGGAAGAAAAAGCTTTGCAGGTATGAACATTAAAAGAAACTAGAAAAAATATTTGTTGTTGCTGTTATCTTTTTCATTTCAATATATGCTTGCTTTTGTATTTTCAAACATTATAGAAGTATGAGGAACTTAAAAGTTTTGGAGTGTTTGGCTGGCTCAGTTGGTAGAGCATGTGACTCGATCTCAAGGTCGTGAGTTCAAGCCCCAAGTTGGGTGTGGGACTTACTTAAAAAAATATATTAAAAGTTTCTTATTAAAAGTCTCATTTAAAAAAATACAACCAATTTTATGTGTTGATTTCGTATCCTGCAACTTTACTGAGTTAGTTTATAAGCTCTAACAGGCTTTGTTTTGTTTTGTTGTTGGAACCTTTAGGATTTTCTACTTAAAAGGTCAAATCTGCAAACGGAAATCATTTTACTTCTTCCTTTATAATCTGAGTGCCCTTTAATTCTTTGTATTTCTTAATTGCTCTACTACTTCCAGTACTATACTGAATAGCTGGGAAAAGGGGGCATTTTATCTTGTTCATGATCTTAAGAGGAAAGCTTTCAGTCTCACCGTTGAGTATGATGTTAGCTGTGGGTTTTTCATATATAGCCTTTACTTTATTGAGGAAGTTCCTTCTATTCTCTGTTTATATTTACTATGAAAGGCCAATTTTTGTTTATTAGACTTTGTTTTATTTTTTAAAGATTTTATTTTTTAAAGTAATCTCCACACCTAGCATGAGGCTAGAACTTACAACCCTAAAATGAAGAGTCACATATTCTACCAACTGAGCCAGCCAGGCATCCCTAAAGCTTTTATTTTATTATTTATTTTATTTTATTTTATTTATTTTATTTTATTTTATTTATTTTTTTCTAAAGGTTTTATTTTTTCAGGCAAAAGGTAAAATTATTTTTTTCTTTTAAAATTTTATTTAAATTCAATTGATTAACATACAACATATTATTGGTTTCAGAGTTAGAGATCAGTGATTCATCAGTCTTATATAAACCCAGTGCTCATTACATTTTAGACTTTCACAATATGTAATTTTTCTGCTTCATCATCCAGTTATCCAATGCCCCCACCCAACTTCCCCTCCAATGACCCTCAGTTTGTTTCCTATAAGAATCTCTCCTTATGGTTTGCTTCCCTCTCTGATTTCATCTTGTTTTATTTTTTTCTCTCTTCCCCTATGATCCTCTGTTTCTTAAATTACATAGTATGAATGAGTTCATGCAATAATTGTCTTTCTCTGATTGACTTATTTCACTTAGCACACTATCCTCTAGTTCCATCCACGTCATTGCAAATGGAAAGACTTCATTGTTTTTGATGGTTGAGTAATATTCCATTGTATATACATATCCCACATCATCTTTATCCATTCATCTGTTGATGGACATCTGGGCTTTTTCCATAGTTTGGCTATTGTGGACATTGCTGCTGTAAACATTGGGGTGCAAGTGCCCCTTTGGATCACAACATTTGTATCTTTAGGATAAATACCCAATAGTGCAATTGCTGGGTTGCAGGGTAGCTCTATTTTCAACTTTTTAAAAAATTTCCATGCTGTTTTGCAGAGTGGCTGCACCAATTTATATTCCTACCAACAGTGTAAAGGAGTTCCGTTTTCTCCACATCTTTGCCAACACCTGTCATTTCCTGACTTGTTCATTTTAGCCATTCTGACTGGTATGAGGTGATCTCAAATAAATAAAATCATGAATGAAAGTGGAGAGATAACAATCAACACCAAAGAAATACAAATAATGATAGGAACATATTTTGAGCAACTATATGCCAACAAACTGGGCAATCTGGAAGAGGTGGATGTATTCCTAGATACATATAAACTATCAAAACTGAAATAGGAAGAAATGGAAAATCTGAACAGACCCCTAACCAGCAAGGAAATTGAAACAGTAATCAAAAACCTCCCAACAAACAAGAGTCCAGGGCCGGACGGCTTCCCAGGGGAATTCTACCGAACATTTAAAGAATTAAAACCTAATTCTTCTGAAGCAGTTTCAAAAAATAGAAATGGAAGGAAAACTTCCACACTCTTTCTATGAGGCCAGCATTACCTCAATTCCCAAATCAGACAAAGACGCCACCAAAAAGGAGAATTAAAGATAGGAGTTTAACTGTTGTCCAGAGAGAGTCTGTCTTCAATAAAAAAAACGAGATGCATTACCAATAAGGACTTCAGTAGCTAAAAAACAACTGAGTTAGCTCTGATGTCCTTTGTTTGCTAGAAGAATCTTCCTGTTAGTATCAAGAAACTTAAAAAAATTCCTACTCCTTTATCTAATTCCTGCCAAATCTTTTCTGTAGAGAGGTGTGCCTAATATGCTTTCTACAACATTCCAGGTCATCTGGTTCATTTATTTCTTAAAAACAAACAAACAAAAATCACTTGACTTATTCTATTTCATTTTAAACAGGAAGAGAGGTATGCCCCATCCTGTACTATCTAAAGATGAAATACTAAATTGTCAAGACAAAAAGCTACTTTTGAGACCTTCACAACATGTAATTTTTCTTACTCTATGTTTGCTTTGCAACTGAGCCAACACTTTTATCTGAGTAGTATTGGCAGTATTAAAGGTTATGGGTTCCATTCGTGCGTCTTATTTTGTATGTTTGTTGGATTAATTTCCTAGGGGTGGGACAATAAATTACCACAAACTTGATGGCTTAAAACAATGGAAATATATTTCTTCACAGTCAGTGGCTAAAAGCCTGTCAAGGTTGGTTCCTTCTAGGGGATCTGAAGGAGAATCCCCTTCCATGCCTGTTTCCTAGCTTCTAGTGGCTTTCCACAATCCTTGGTGTTCCTTGGCTTATAGTTACATTACACCAATCTCTGCCTTCATCTTCATGTGGCCTTCTTCTCTTTCAATCAAATATCTCTTTCCTTTTTCTTATAAGGATACTAGTCATTGGATTTTGAGTCCCTCCTAAATCCAAGATGATCACATTTTAAGATCCATAATTTAATTGCATCTGCAAGGACCCTATTTCCAAATAAGGTCATACTCATAGGTCCTGGAAGTTAGGACCTAGATATATTTTTTGGGGAGCTATATGCAATCAACTATAATGATGAATTATTCTTTGATGTTACTGTTCATGAAAATGTGACAAAAGAGAACTTAAAATTAAAATGTAACAAAATGCTAATCAGAGGATTTCTACTTCTGGCAAAGATGGGGAGTAACAGGAATCATATTAATCCTTAAACATTAAAGAGATAGCAAAATGTGTAAAATGTATGGAACACTGGGCCACAGGCAGGACATGACCATGATTCCTGTCAGAAGGGGAAACAAATAAGTTGAGCACTATAATTTTTCAATTTTACTGCCTAGATAAGAGTTTGGAGGCTGCATGCAGTACAGTAAGAAGGAACACAGAATCCAGAAGCCTTCCCTGAGTTGAATAGATAGAAATAAGAATTTGGGAAGGTCAGGGCAGGTAGAATAGATGTGTGTATAATTGGAGACCTAGAAAAAGAGGAAGGGGATAGAGAATAAGAGCCAGTTAAAAACTTACAAGAAACAGAACAAATAGTAGAGAAGAAAAATCAATAAAATTGAAGAGAAAAACACAATAGGGAAAACTCAAGTAAATCTAGAGCTAGTTTGTAGAATAGATGAATAAAATTGATAAACTTTTAGCTAGAATGTTCATAAAAAGAGAAGAAACAAATTACCAATATTAGGAATGAGAAAGTGGACATCATGACAGATCTTATAGATATGAAAACATTCATATAGATATGAATTATAGAAATAATTCATGTGGAAGTTAAGTGGTTTGACCAAAAAAACAGAGATAATATGATATTCAGTTATATTGTCACTGTTTTTTTGTCAAATAATTCCATTTAAACAGATTGGTTTTAAGCATTTCATTTTTTTCTCTCAAAAGTCTTCGTAAAGTTAAATGGACACCTGTTCTTTTATTTTCTTTCACTATCTTTAGGAGTGGAGAGAGAATTTTTATTTTTTCATAGCCTAGCTCTTTGAAATATTTTAAATAGCAAAATATAAGTCACAAATTTAAAAAATTTAGAGCACAAGTGTGATAAGAACTACCAAGATTACTTGTAAAAAAATGCAAATTCACACTTTGCAGCCCCAGAGATTAAAATCCATTTGATAGTTGAAGGAAATCCAAGAATATACACTTTTTTTAAAATATAGAAAATGGAGGGATCTAGTTTAAGCAGCTTAATATTTTATAGCCCCCTCAAAAGAAAACATTATAATCTGAAGATGGACTCAGAGGGTCACTAAGAATTTTTTAAATTAATTTAAAACCATGATTTTGTGGAACAAGACACATCACATACTTAAATATAACATACTTAAATATAACTCAAATATATCACATATATTTGATATATCACATATATATTTGATATATGTGATATAACACATCACATACTTAAATATTATATACTTATAATTTAAGTATGTGATAATGTCTTAAAACACATCACATGCTTAAATTATATATATACAAAAATATAATCATTTTTGAAAATGATTCCAAATGTTAATCATTTTTGCTTTAGTTGTTATCTTGAATAGACACATATGTTTCTTCCACTAAAGAAAATAATTATTAAATTAATAATTATTAAAACAATTAATAAATTAAGTTAATAAATTAATAATGAATTATAATTGTTTTAGATCATATAGTTTAAAAGTAGCTATAAGATAAAAGAAATCAGACACAAAAAGGTCTATACTATATAATTCCATTTATGTGAAATTTTAGAAGGGGCAAAAGCATTCTAGAATGACAGAAAATAAATTACTGGTAGTTTGGGGTTAACTACAAGGAAGCAGAAGGGAACATTTCGCTGGAAATGTTCTGTATCTAGGTTGTAGTGGTGATTACATGAGTGTACATATTTGCTCATAACATTGTCCACCTGAGTGGGAGAATTTTATTGGATGCAAATCACACCCCATTAAAGGTGGTTAAAATAGGCTAGATTTGTGGGGGTTTTTGTTTTTTGTATTAATGAGGCCAAATTTCTGAAACAAGCATTAGGCAGCTCACAGAATCTCAATGGAATTGACCTTGGAGGCCACATAATCAGGAAGGACACATCCTACTGTAAGGGAGACTAGAAAAGTGTTTCTAAATCCTACCTTTAGAAGGTGGCACTTTTAAGTTGGAAAATTTCCCAATTTTGCCTTAATCTCGTGTTTTTCATTTGTGTGTGTGCATGATTGCTTTGAAATTAAAAAGTATTAGATAAAGAGGAAAATAACATTCAGCCATATTCTGTTTACCTAGATTTAATTACTTTAACATTTAGACACATGTTCTGAGCTCTTCTGGTGTTGATTCTTTACCACATATTAAAGAACAAGTATATGAATTCATTGCCATAAAAATTAGAGTATTACAGATAATGTTCAAGCTCACATTGACCGTAGTGTTGCCATTCTGATCTCATTTATTCTCACTAGAGGCAAACATTATTATGAGCTTTGTATATGTATTTTTCTGGTTTTTGCATATATAGGCATTTATCGAAAAAATATATATTATTTTGATTCCTAAGAATTTGCCTAAATGGTATCATACTGTGCACATGGCTCTACAACTTCTCTTTTTAATTCAACGTGTTTTCCAGCTCACCAATACTGATACATATAGGTCTAGTACTTAGCAACTCTAAGTACAAATAAATGAATATAATAGGAATAAATGGAGATTTGGTAGCTTGAGGGAAATGCTGTACTATTCTATGAAACTCATTAGGAATTTTAAGGAATTAAGAGTTTTTATTCTGATATTAAGCCATTCCCATAATCCGGATGCCAGCCTCACTGGGTGGCCATTTCCCTATTGGGTAGTGCCTTCTCTGTACTTAGAGGCAGCAAAACGAGAAAAAGTGAAAACACAAGAATTTGACCATACCAGACAAGGAAACATAATGCCTCAAAACTTTTAGAGAGATAGGTATTAACTTCCTAAATTGAGCAAAGAAAGTGGAGATTTGGTAATCATTTGTTTAGACTAACCTCTGCATAGCATGTGTTTTCCATGGTAACCATTTGGAAAAGCTTATTCCCCCCCACCCCTACTCTACTCTTACCTCTTCCTAACACCAAAGGCATTGTGTGGTGGCAGAGACTGTATAGTGGTAATAAGATTTGTTTTTCATTTTTCTTCCTCAATTGCTTTACTTCACATTTAAAATTTTGCATATAAATTGGCAATCTCAACTACAGAATAATTAAATGCTATCAATATGAAATTTGAAAATATACTTAAGAAAACTAGTTTTTGCATAGTGTCAATTTATTTAAAGTTATCAACATAATGGTATTTCAGGTTAAAATTAGAATGAGTTTTTATAAGGTGTTACAATCAAAGAATTCAATAATGAAATAGAGACTCTAGTATCATTTTTTAAATTGCACTCAAATAGAGGAATGAATTTTAAGTGTCTGGATGGGCTGGTGGTGAGGGCAGTAGCTCCTACAAAATATTCTCCAACTTATAGACAGGTTTTCTTTCTCAAACAGTAGATAACAATAATAGCTAAAAATTATACAGTTCACCAAGTGCCAGACACTCAACATATGTTACAGATTCTAATTAATTTGAACCTTGCAATAACCATGATCATGATCATTATCATTATGTCCATTTTATGGATGAGCAATCTGATACAGGAGGCTCAGGAACTTCTTCGAAGTCATATAATTAAGATGAAGATTTCTATCCATTTGGGTTAGGGCCAGAGTGCATACACTTACGCAGAATGCTATTCCATCTCTTCTCAATTTATATATAAAAATAACATGCCGTTATTTTATTTTTTTTACCTAAAGGAAACCACTAGTTAAAACAGGAAGAAAACTTTCAGTTTAAAGAGGGATTTTAGAAAAGTATATTTCAGAAAAAAATAATAAATTTTACATGCAAAGGAGTGTTTGGTCCCTGTAAATTCTTACTCTGATAAGCTAGACCCTTGCTGGAGCAACTCTAGAATTTCCCACAAGTTTGGAATCATGCACACATATGTGTGTCTGTTCATGACTGTGTACCTATATATGTCTGTATATGTGTTATACACATATTCTCAATGGCTGGAACTTTTTGTTCTCTGAAGATGGATTTTATCTGGAGAGAAAAGCATTTTGAGTTAGCATGAGTGGAGGATGTAGAGTTGGGCAATATTAATTTGAAGTAAAGATAAATTTGGCCTAAAAATGAAATGGCCTTTTTAATACCCAGTTACCAACTCTGACATTTACTTTCTCTGGCAAAGGATCCAGACATCTGACTCCCCATGTCTCTCCCCAACATTTTTCTGTCTCTCTTCATTAATGAGGGCAATATGTTGGAAACTTGGACATGTACAAAAATTCTCTGTGTATGTGAGCTCCTCAGTGTTTTGCAGCTTGCTCAAGACCGAGTGCACATTGTGGTAAAAGGAGCACTCTCAGATGTGATGCTGTAAGAATGAAGACATTTTAGCCATCTGGTAAAGTCTTACCTTCATAAACAGTTCATTAGAAGAATCTTTCATTTTTATACTTGACTGAAACTTAGTTTTCCTTTATTCTTACATTTGTGAAAAAAAAATCATTTACCCAGTCCAAGACGGGTAGAGATCCATTTGCTGTATGAAAATGAACTCTGTTCTCAGCATAATCCGGCCAAGCCCTGCAGCGGTGTCCTCTTACCCACTCCTGCCATCTGCTGGTCTTGGGATTGTTAGACTTTAGAGAAAGCCGTGCATAATGCTCCAGTCAAGATGATGCAAAATGCAAATATCATCAATAGGTAGTTTTGTAGACCCTGAATAATTAAAAAAAAAAAAAAGTAAGTGTAATTAAGAAAATCTGAAGCAGACATGCAGAATGTCCAAATTGCTAGGGACCTTACTAACCATCTGCTCCAGCCACCTGTATGCCTTTTGCTATCCCTCCAAATAAACATCCAGATTTTCTTGAAAACCCATTAGAACCTTACTAATTCACTCACTCAGTAAATGCATGTGGACACTCATTTTGCATCAACATGTGCTGGGGTTAGAATGGTGAGCAAAATGCGTGCTTATTCAGATAAATGTATAATATGGGAGACAGAAGTTAATAATCACAGAAAAGAATGTTACAAAGCGAGAGGGGTGTTAATGAGTAAACGACCATGATTGTTTCTGGGGTGTGTTACAAAGGAATCTTAGTGAGGCTGGTTTGGAGGGTGAGAAATTAAGCTTCAAACTGTAAGTACCAATTAATTGGGCAGGGAAACAGGTAGGCATTCCAGGTAGAAGGAATTTTGTGTGCAAAACTCTGTTGTAATAGAAAAGTGTGATACTTGCCAGGGATGGAAAGGAAGTCAGTGTGACCACAGCATCGAGAGTTAAGTGGAGCAAAACCAGCTATGGCCCGAGTTTACGGGGATCTCATAGGCCATGGACACTGTGGGGTTTTATTTTTCCGAAGAAGAATGGGAAGACTTTAAGGAAACAGGCTGCTGGATGTGGTGAAAAGATGGGATTCACATTTCATAAAGCCCACACTTTTTTTTTTTTGCAGATGGTGAACAGATTGGAGGGGTCCAGAATGGATGCGAGGAGATGATTAAGGAGGCGACTACAGTCTTCCTGGGCACAGATGATGAGGAGCAGATGGAGAGACAGAGATGGATCTGAATGGTGAGGAAGAAACAGAGACTAAGTTTGTCTTGCCCGGCCATGGGTAGGTGTACTGGTCTTAAAGATGGGAAACACTGACAACCAGTTCCCAATGAAGCCAGTCCATCTTTGGGTAACAAAGAAATAACTTTTTAAAAAAAGATTTATTTATTTATTTTGGAGGGGAGGGACAGAGGGAAAGAGAAAATCTCAAAAAGATGGAGCACAACTGCCAGGCTCCAGCTCACGACCCTGAGATCATGATCTGAGCAGAAATCCGGAGTTGGATGCCTAACCGGCCAGCATCTCCCTAACTTGAGATATAAATTCTAAAACTACATTGAGATCTCCTGACAGATCATATAATATCAGCTCTTAAGATTAATGCCAATTAACACACAGCCAAAATTCCAAAAGGCATATATCTTCTTTCCTCAATTTCATAAAGAATTGGGATAGAATGGATTGAATGATCTCTATTTGATGACCAGAGAGGGAGGTTGTTTGTAAGTTGGGTTGGAGCCAACTGAAATTTCTGATTCACTGTGAGTATGAATACTACCACAAGTCACTCTAACACAAGTTCCACAGACGAAAGACAGCACCACAAAGCCTCGCCAAGCACAGAACAGCTTTTACACACACACACACACACACACACACACACACACACTCCTGCTAAGGCTTTAAGGTTCTCTGACATATTATCAGTTCTAAAGACTGCAGATACCAGCCCTGATGGAGAGAAGGCACTCAAATAGTTGCTCAATGAATAACAATCAGGTGATTTCTAAATGTCCTTTGTGAATTAGACAATTGATACAATGACTTAAATAAGAAAAAAACATCATATGGGTAGTCAGTTATCAGCACTTTACAACCCGATTGTGTGAATACTTTGCTGACCCCACTCCTTTATTGTCTATGTAGATAAGAATAACGTCCTCAGAGAGTAAAATATTTTTCCCCTTTAAGGTTAAGAATCTGTCTGCCTCCTAGGTTTAGAGGGGGTTAAGAACCTGCCTAGTCTCACAAGGACAAAGACCAATGATATTTGGGCAGTAGCAACAGTTTCCCTTTGTCAAATGTGAATATTAATGCTTAGAAAGTTCATGATAACATTCTCCCCAAAGTGAAAAGTTTTTAACTCGGATTTCTGAAGCAGCTATTAAGATAGCAGATCATCTCATTCTTTATCTGGGAGTAGCTACCGCCCTATAAATTGTCGTGGTAGTAATTCCCTGCATTGGTGTTTCTGTAGACATTGTGACTAAGGCGTGTTTCTAAAAATAATAATGTATGTCTAGCTTAAAATAGCTAAAGTAAAATTCTAAAACAAACTTTCCAAAGACGAATAGATATCAGATATGAAAGAACATTGGAAATGGAAAGCCTCCAACTGGTGGTGCCCTGATGGCATTAAGACTCGATGAAATCATCAAACTCTTTACACAAAAAATGCTTGGATCTCAGATTAAGTTCTTAACTGCTGTAGGTTGCAGACTTTCAAATATGTGTCTTCAAGATGCTTCAAGATGTAACTGATAGGATCTAAAAGTCATAAAGATACATGTTTTGTTTTTGTTTTCCTCTAGGGTTTTATCTTGTTTCTAAGAAAAATTATTTTCAAAAATTCTTCTGGGATTTTGGTTTCAGTGTTTAGTTGATAGCTCTTTCTTAAACTAGTTGGCATGTAAAGTATTTAAAACTCGCCTTTAAACCACCTGTTAAGAGGCAATTAGGTACCTGCACTGAATGATAAGTCTTACTGGACACTTAACTTTTTTTTTTTTTTTTTTGCCACTTAACTTTTATTTGTAGACAGATTTGTAAGTTTGTGTTTTTTGTTTTTTTTTTTAAGCCCAGAAGGTCAATAAAAGTCACTCTTTGCTTTTAGCTTGGTCCTCAGTCTCTTCATTTTTACATACGTACTTGGCCAAACTTTAGGACTCATTTTCAGAATTTCAGATAAAACTCCACTTTAAAGAAGATAATGTTACATGCAAATGACATTTTTTTCATTTTCTTTTCTACAACTATTTCCCCTTCTTTCTTAATTTTATTTTACCACACTGGCTAGGATGTCCAGAAAACACTGAATAATAACAGTGACAGAGATATCTTTGATTTTCAACTTACAGAGAACTTCCTTTCTCAGCTTTATTGAGATGTAATTTAGAACCTTTATGTTTCACCTTAGCTATGTGTTTGCTCTTGTTTTTTGACAGCTTTCTCCTATTTGTAACACTAAGAGGTTTTTTTTCTTAATTAAAAACTGGTTTTTTAGTTTCAGCACATTTTTTGAATATATATTATCACATAGTTTTTCTCTGTTTACTTAATATTATATTACACTGATCAATTTTCATATTGTGAACTATCCTTGTACTCCAGAATTAAGCCCTCCTTGGTCATGGCTTCTCATTAAAAAAAATTCTTCTCAGGCAGCCCCGGTGGCACAGCGGTTTAGCGCCACCTGCAGCCTAGGGCGTAATCCTGGAGACCCTGGATGGAGTCCCAGGTCAGGCTCTCTGCATGGAGCCTGCTTCTCCCTCTGCCTGTGTCTCTTCCTCTCTCTCTCTCTCTGTGTCTCTATGAATAGATAAATAAAAAATCAAGAAAAAAATTCTTCTCTATTTGGTCTGAGTTATCTTTTAAAAAGTCTACCATTAAAAAAAGCTTTCTTTCAATGTCTTTTAGTGTCTTTTTTAGAGGACTCAGGAATTAACACTAAGCTCAATGGCCAGGGGTTCTCTCTCTCAAGTTCTTGTAACTAGGGAAGTGGATTTCTAAGTCCGTATCATTATTACAGTAGTAGTGACTAAAATACTTTCAAATCCTTTATATTAAATCCATTCTTCGCTTGTGCTTCTTTTTACCTAAAATTGCAAATAAGCTATGCTCACTTGTGATTTTCTAGGACTTCAGGATGTTATACTGGATAATAAATACCCAATTCCTAAATAGTGATCATTTATCCTTTGGGAGGTGAATGAAATATTTACAATGAAATTATGGCATGTTTTGGACACAGAATTATTTTTTGTGGAAAGCTACCCTAAGTAAAATAAATGAGAAATGTGTATGGAAGTAATTTATGGGTTTATAGATGTTTTAAGTTGCCTTGTGTACTTTAAAAAATACAAAAATTGAGATCCTGGCATCTAACTCCTAAACAAATTCATTCTTTTTTAAATAAGATTTTTGAGAATCTTATCAAATTAAAGCTTTCTAAATCAAAACATTTCACTCAGAATAAATGAAATTATATTTTAAATATAAAATTGAATAATAATTTTAAGGATTATCCAGGTATACAGGTTGCTTTTTGGTTCCCAGAGATTAGGAACATCAGATTTTTTTTAGAACCAGGGATTATTTGTTGTTACAGATGCATATGAATGAAGGCAGAAAATATTATGTCTATGATACCTTGACAAAATATCTCTGATTTATATATATTTTTAGTAAAACCTATTACAAAATACTATTCACATATATTCCTCAAATAAAAATAAGTGGGGAAAATTCTAAAATAAAGATTTTTTTGGGAAATATTTTGTTTTTAAGCAATCTCTATACCCAATGTGGGGCTAGAACTCATAACCCCGAGGTCAAGAGTCCTAAGCTCCACCGACTGAGCCAGTCAGGTGCTCCTAAAATACTTTTTAATGAAGACACACACACACACATCCTACAGCTATTTAATAAATGCAGTTTTAAATCACCATCATTTACACTTGAAAGAGAAGTGGTCCTAGTCACCTGCTACCATATTAATTTCCTATAAAGTTGCTGGTTTTATATAGGGGCCTTTGGGAGGCATGAGAACCAACAGAAAAATCCATTCACAAATTCCATTTGCCTCAGGGATATTTTAATCTTTAGGATAAAAAAATATTTCATCCTGTTTATCTATAATATTTTACATCAAATAAAATCTCCCCCATCATATTTTTTGGATTATGTAACCAAAACCTCTTAAAGGAAAGAAACTAAAGTCAACTAAAGCATTTTCCCACTGGGGGCTGGGGTGAAGAGAAACATGGTTCATAATATTGATCATATCTTCAGTATTTTCTTTCCTTGTTAGGGATGATAACATTTGGAACATCTGATTTGTCAAATCCATTCATGTGTTTTCTGCCCTGGGCTTAGGGATCACATACAGTTTTCAGAAAATAACACAAATACAGTATTAAATACCTTTCTTATGTGGCTCTACACCTGTTTTCTAAATTTGTCCTTTCTTGTACATACCTTTATTTCCTTAAACATGAAGACACCCCACATTGCAGCTATAAATCCTGGACCCTTAACAAAAAGAAAAACTTCAATTAAATTGGTTATTTTTCTGTGACTTATACTCTACATAAATACAGTAAACTGGGGAGCTGACCTCATACTTTAATTGAATAACTTTTTACTGTAAAAAGAGTATAACCGTATTGTCAGGGAAAACTATTCATAATCTCAACCTTAACATTAAACTAAAGTAACATTAGGTAAAAAATGAAGATATTTTGTTTCTTTATGATTTTCATATTTATTACATTGATGATGCTATACTATTATGTGATCTATTTTACTAATTAGTTTATTTACTAATAATAAACTATTTTAATAAGCAAATGGCTTATGTTTTCTAATGAACTAAGGACACAAAAATGGGATTAACAGGAGAAAGTCTAGGAATAATTAAAAAAAAAGATTTTATTTATTTATTTGAGAGAGAGAGAGCACAAGCAGAAGAAGGTGATGAGGGAGAGGGAGAAGCAGGTCCCCACTGAGTGGGGAGCTGGATTCGGGGCTCTATCCTAGGACCCTGGGATCATGACCTGAGCTGAAGGCAGATGCTGAGCTGATTGAGCAACCCAGGTGCCTTGAAAGTGTAGGAGTAATTTATAACTCTTTTTGGCATGAAGCCATCTTATAACTGAAGAAACTGCAGTATGTTCTTTCGGATCCAGTGAATAATGCACTTTAAAAAAATTCTTAAACTGATACTATTGCACAGTGATGAACTATGTCTAAAGTTACACTCCAATGGATCTAAAGACAGTATTATGGGAAGTCAGAAAAGCCATGTGAGGAAAATAAGCAATAGGTTTATTCAGACAGGAATGAAATAATCTAGGAAAGGGAAATGAGAAGAAATGAGGTGGGAAGAAAGGATGATTCTGCAGTTTGAAACAAAGCTATTCAAGTTTATTAACTTTTTTAAACTGAGAAAGAAAAAATGGAATTTGGATTAATTGTGGTCTTTGTGGAGAAAGTGTATTGTATCAGCATTTTTATGATTCCTTTTCAATCCCTGCACAAACTCTGCAAGAGTTTCTCATAAACAATTCCAACATTTTTCTTCCCCTCCACTACTCCAACTGTCTACACGATTGGGTTAACAAAGTTTGACTCCACTCCAGGCATGTAAGCGAAGCAATAAAAATACGTTACCCTGTTTATCAGCGTCTGGAAAATTCAACATCAAAAGAGTCAGAGAAATAGGTCAAAGGAACTGTCTTTTATCAATGACGTAAGGTCCTAAGCCTCAAAATCCAAACCAAACAAGAAGCATCTGGGTCCTTTAGGCAGTTCCATAGTGACTTGGGCAGGATGGGAGGAAACAATAGAACAGGGGACGTAATATTAATGTTATCAGGCCAATTGCTCAAGAATTTTATCCTCTCTAATCCGGAAATTTTTTTCCCTTCGGAGAACACGATAGAAGACAATGCCAAAAGGTATCACTGTCCTTTGAGGCTCTTTGGCTGATGATTTCCTAAATATTTGTTTGGACATGGTCTATGGGTTATTGCAAAGAAAGAAAAAGAAAAAAGAGAAAGAAAAGAAAAGGGGCACCTTTTCTGAAATACTTCTTGTCTCTCAAGGTTATCATGAGATTCAAGTGTCAAAATATACACAAAAGCATTTTTAACTGATAAACTGTTATACAGAGATAAGTATTGTTATAAACAGTAAATTATAATGTATCCAAAATGACATTAGGTAAAATTACCAAAGACTACAAGGATATCTAAAATGAACAAACCTGCTAGAATGAGGGTAGCAATCAGTGTTCCCTTAGCAATCAGGGACGGAGGTGAGGGGGTGTTGGAGAGTGTACATGAATCTGTTCTACAAACTGTACTCCTAAAAAATTGAACTCCAAAAAATTGAAGTCCTCAATGATTCACTAGGTATGCTTCAGAAAGATCAGATTTGCATTTGCAAAACAAAAATTTGGAAAAACATTCAGCTACTTACCGCAGTGACTATTGGAAAACTGACCACAGCGCTGAGAGAGTGGTTAGCTATGAGCCAACAGCAGGTGGCTATTGCCCAAAGAACTCCTGACAGGAATCCTGAAACACATGCAAACAGCACACACTTAAAAGCCACGTTCCTTTCCTGAAAAGTCCTTGCCTTCAATATGGTGGGAATATGAAAGTGCTCGTATCAATGCATTCCTATAGACATTTTTGGCCAACATGATTTTATGGTCATTTTGGAAACCAAATCATTTTTTTTTTCTGGTTCATGACTGCTGTGGGTATAACTATCAATCTTTTCACTTTATTGACATTAAATAAAATACCCAAAGTTGTAGTTGATGTAAAGATTGGGTAGTGGAGAGAGACCTAAGGAAGATACTGGATCTGAGCATGCTCTGCAAACACCATTTACTTTCAACTCTCAACATAAAATGTGAAGTTCAGAATGATCTTATAGCTAAAGTGGTGGGGGGGAAGCTCCTAGAATTTGAACGAAAATACCAGATAAAAATTTTAGGATACTTTAGTTGGGTGTTCAATAAATATCCTATCTTTTATTTTTTATAATGGTATAGTTGTATACTACACCATATAGTGGCGTACTTTGACTTAAATGAATCAGGTAAACAAAATGAATCTCTGACATATGCTTTATTTTGTTCTTAAAAGTTTTTTACTTGTGGACTTATATTCTAAATTGCATTATGGCAAACTTCTAAGTAAATGAGGAATTATAGGCATATTTTTTTTTTTACCACCAGTGCCGAATGAATTAAGTCCAAAGTATGTGCATTTATCATATGCCCTTTTCAAAATCTAAAACAATTTCTTATTTTTCAGAGAAAATGTTTGTTTACCCAAGTGACTACAAAGTTCTCTTTGTTCATACCATTTTTTTAAAGAAAAAATAGTCACATGACACTGACTTTTAATAAGCATTCTTTGTATAGGTCAATACTCAAGGTATTTTGGCACAGGAAATCATCTTAGATTCACTGTTCAAGTTTCAGGTTCTGTAATGACTGTCATTTCACACCCAGTTTCATGGTTTTTAAATCTTTTATATTTACTGGTGAGTAGGGCCAAAGCAATTAGGGAATGAACATATACACAGATACACACACACAGGGATGGCTTGATTTCCAGAAGACGATTACTCAAGCTAAGTGAGTAGAGAAGACTTTCATAGAGTAAAAATATTTTTTGTAGTAAATATTCTTACCTGGCAGGACTGCTTTAGGATATAGCTTAAAGTTATTTTTCATGGCTATACAGTAGGCCAGAAAGTAGACTGTGCTTGTAAAAAAGATGCCACTGAAGTGTGCAAAAACGTAGTCTAAATCTGAAAATGCAGATCATAAAACTCTCAAATGTATCCTTTTATTCATTTCAAATATATTTAGAGTTCTAAAAATAAAACAAACTCACCAAAATTAACCTTAAAAGTAAAGGAACCATTAATTATATTTTATCATCCTGGCTTTCTACATGCTGTACATAGAGTTTTAATGAACATATTTAAAACTTAGAAACATTAAGAGTAAATTAGTCACTACAATCAGATCTAAAACGCGGATTTATGATTGGAAAGGTAAATAAGAAACTATAAACATTATGTGAATACGACCTTCTTTTTAGAATAGGTTTCGACTTAATTTTACAAATGGCAATTGTAGCAAATCTCCAGGTAGACTGTAGTGGGGGGGGCATTGTGAAGAATATTGGGGAGTACTAATTTTATATGGTGACTGATCTGGAGACCAGTGTGTCTGTTGCAGATGACAGCTATATGGAAAGATAATCAGGAAGTTCTACCAAAGAGGGTTTTATTTAATTATTTACTCTAAGCCTTATTACATGCGAGTGTTAATGACGACACATGATGGTGGTCCAAATCCGAGAAACCCCAACTACGCCAACTGTTTAAACAGATTGTATTTTAGTCAGACAAATGGGTCTATTACAGGTTCTTGGCTGGGAAGGTCACATTGGATTTAATGTTTCTACCAACTAAGGTTTTGACAAAGATGAGGGGTCATATTTAATGAAAAAAGCTCAAAGGTCAAAGAGTGTGCCTTTTCTTCTAAAATCTTAAACCCTCTTTCTGGATCAGGTAAGAACAACATATCTATGGACTACCACAAGGAGCAGCATAACATAGTTAAAAAAAGCACAGATCACCTGGGAGAGATCTACAATCCACTACTTGCTAACTTTGAGACCTGGGCAAATTACCTAATCTCTCACTGTCTTAATTTTCTTAATTGTAAAACAAGAATAATAACGGTATCTAACCAATAAGGTTACTATAAGGGTCAAGTGAATTATTATTGTCACGTGCTTAGAATAGTGTTTAGCACAGTACATGTGATACTTATGTGTTTGTTGAATAAATGAAATAAAAAATTGTACCTCCCTGGAACTATTTTTTAATAAATTGGAATGAAGTGTGTTCCTATTAGATGACATTAACATTGTCATAAGAAAGGTCCCTAAAAAATGACTATGTATTATGTAAAGAGGACATTATTAAGTAAAGAGGACATTATTTATTATGGCCCAGGACCAAGAGCAACCATGCTCCTGGATGATTAGTTCTTTTTATCTTGCGTTCACTGAATTGTGGGACTGATTTGATTTCCCTTGTGTCTATAAGAAATCTTAGAGCCAAATTTATGGCTCATTTCTAGCAAGTGTACAAATATGTTATGGTTTTTAGACTCATTCCTGGTTTTGTTTTATTTTTTAACTCTTGATTTTCTTTCTCTTTTAATTTGTCCTCTGTTATTCTATTTTTATTGATTTTTATCCTTTACAAATGAAAATAATAAAAACACACAAAGCATTTGCGGAAAATCTTTAAAAAAAGACGGAAGTTAGTAAAAGGTTTGAATGCTAATTGGACTGAATATAAAAAGGAAGGAAGAAACAATGGTGTCAATGCAGTCTATCTATTCCATTAAAGTCTTTCAAATCCCAGTTTTGTCATCAGTCTCTCCCTCATAACTTTTGCCTTCCAAATTTCACCCTTATCTGAACACAGATCACATTAATTTTCTCTACCATCCAATTCAGAACTTTATTGCCTATGATCTCATTCTTTTATGGGTTCATGGGTGGAAGCCATGCTTCAACAAAATGATAGGACCCCTGAAGTAGACCCTCTTTCATTTTCTGATGAGCCTGTACAAGGCTCTTGGACACGGTGTTGAGTTTACACCAGACAGACTCTACATCCAGAAACTGAGGTAATCTGGGAGCATTATGTTGAGCCTTTCAATGCACTTCTCTATGTTTTAAAAATAATATCTTCTGACTAGGCCATATTTTGACCATTAGGAAAGTTATACTTTGACGTTTACCTGAAAGAGCAGAAGAATATATATTTTCTCAGAGATTATCTAACTGGAAAATAATCTCTGAATCTCACTGTAAAGCTAAGAAGCAAGTGTTAAGATCTAAGTAGTTGATATAAATCCTGACTAGAATAAACTTGATTATATTTGTATTTTGCCGATCATGTGAGATGACTCAAACAGTCATTTATTACTTTTAGTCTTCAGTGGTTTTCTAATTCACCACTTACAGTGAAAAAGTAAGATCAAATCTATGCACCAGGATTTACTAGGACCACATTCTCTTTGTATTCTTAAGAAAAACAGGTATTGAATTTATTTATAAAGTAAAATAATGGTTTACCCTTACCATATTGGCTTGCCCCTGCGTATATACTATCATTTCTTTTGCTGTGGTCCTTGATATAAATTATTGGCACAAACGTAGACCCATAGAGTATTCCAGATATCACTGCAAGACTGCAGCCCCTTAAAAAACAAATACGTTACTATTAATCTTGGCCCACAGCAATATTTCTGACAAACACACAAATGGAATCATAACTAAAGCATGCTTCAAAGTGTAAATCACAAGCAGTTATGCAGAAATCACACATCTATTTCAAGCTCTGTGACTGTCAAAAGTCAAAGAAATACCTTGCAGGGTCAGAGCATCAGGGTCAGAAAGACATCAAGACCTAAAGTGTAGCTTCTGTCCCCCACTGCCTGGTTTGAAGTATATGATTCATAGAAGTTCTGATGGATTATCATTATAAATTGTCACTGCATCGACGTGACTATGCTATCATTATACTGTCTGCATAATAAACTTGGCTGTCTAAATATGAACTATTTGTAGACTGATACTATGCCCTAGGCTTATTTTTTTTAAAAAAAGATTTATTTATTCATAAGAGACACACAGAGAGAGAGAGGCAGAGACACAGGCAGAAGCAGGCTCCACGCAGGGAGTCTGACATGGACTTGATCCCAGGTCTCCAGGATCACGCTCTGAGCCAAAGGCGGGCATTAAACCGCTGAGCCACCCAGGGATCCCCAGGCTTATTTTGTAAACACTCAATTTATCCAGCACAGGGCTAGGATAGACAAAATACTAAATGAATGTCCCTGCACTTGCCCATACCTTCACTGATGAGGGCATGGTCAAGAAATGCTGATTTAATCAAATAATTTGGGTATTACAGTTCTTGTTATAAAAACAGAATACTTCTTCTTAAGCACTGGAGTCATGGCGCCTCCTCAGTCTTGGGCCACATTTGCATGAGGCAAGTGTTCCTGATAATTTTGTTGAGAGATGATTAATATTTTGGAACAGTCCCTTTAACTTAATACAAAGGGCAATGGCATAAAACAGAATGTTAGGCAAAAACAAACGAACAAAAACATTCCTTTCCAAACTTAAAAACAAATTCTTAGAGTCTATTTTAATAGAAACTCACAGGCCAACCTGGCAATCAGCTCTATCCACACTGGAAATCCATGTGTCATGGGGAAGCCTGGACTCCACAGTCCTGAAAGAGGTGTCCCAGGCATAGACAGGACTAAAAGACCAGGTCTGGCTAATCATAAGACAATCAAAAGTGCCTTTTTTTTTTGTTTCCAACAAAAATTCCTTTAGAAGGGAGAAGCTTTGTGAAAAAATGTTTTGAGAGATCTGTTTTACTCTGAAGCAAAAACAGTAACATATTTATCTTCCAAAGCTTGTTCATGAGCTCGTTCCTTCCTTCATTCAAAGATCTATCAAGCATTTATTATGCGCCAGGCACAGGCTCTTTCCCACTGTGAGGTTCATGTCTATACTAACAGAGAAAATGCTTTCTATTCTTGAAGCGCTTATGTGTGTCACCACATAAAGTCCGAAACAGTCATCAACTGTAAAACTCAAGCTATCTATCCACTTACATGCTTTCATATTTCTCTGCTAATCCAAAAACATCCCACAGTAAACCCTAAGATATAGGGGCTGCTATTGAGCCATCCCACAAGAAACCCTAAGATATAGGGACCCACTTTATGACAGTGAGGGGTATAATTACAGGAACCCAAAATGTCTACTATATTTGAAAATGAATATCTTGGGATTAAAAAATTGTCTAACACCTGAGTGTAGGGATTTCCAGCGGAGGACAAGCGTCCTGGGCAGTGCAGTATTAGAGGAGTGTGTTGTCTAATTTGATCGTGATTGGTGAGAGCCTGTTGATCATTATATACTCCGGCCTATATTACCTCTTGTACTTTAGGCACAAAAGTACTGCAAAGCGAGATTGCTTTCGTAAGCTATTTATTGGCTAGAAATACCGCAGTGGCTTAGGAATTTCTTTTTCTGTTTATTTTTTCATTCTTTTTTTTTTTTTTTTGCTTAGGAATTTCTTGAAAGAAACACTGATATCAAGGACCTCTCAAACTGAAAATTCAGCAGGGGACAAGAAAATCTGTCCACCACAGCACTACGGGAGTCAAAGCTTATGATACCATTTGCTTCTTGAACTTAGATGAGTAGCACTTCACTCTGATAATCCTTGCTTTAATTAAATATGAAAGAGAATAATAGAACCTCTTCTTACACTGTGCGCTGCTGTGCTCTAGAAAGTTTATCCACCCAGGAATAATCAGGACAGGGATCTTGACTGCTGTTGATCACCTATTGAAAATATTGGCACAAACAAAAACAAAAACAGCGTTCAATTGATAGTCATACTGGTGGCAAGAAGATTTTCAGTGTTTTTCTCTTCTTTCTCAAACATACTTTAAAAATATGAGCATGTGACACTATGCATTCTGATTCTGTGCATCTCTCCAGACTCAAATGTTTCTGATTCTTTTCCTCTTTCATTCAGAATGGTTTGGCTGTGGGCAGCTTCTCTAAATTTTTTCAGTTTAATATATGGCTGTTTTGATACACCCTTTACAAGTAACAGAAGTTAACAATGCGTGTGTTTAATCTGCATGTTTTAATAATCTATAAAAAATTAGAACCAAGGAAAACTCAGACTCTTCTATGGAATACTTTCGATTGATAGGTACTTTTTTATTCACTTTTTAAAAATTTATTATTATTTTTTAAACGCAATTTATTATTTTTTTTTGAAAAATTTATTCATGAGAGACACACAGAGAGGGAGAGAGAAGCAGAGACACAGGCAGAGGGAGAAGCAGGCTCCATGCAGGGAGCCCGACGCAGGACTCAATCCCGGGTCTCCAGGATCACACCCTGGGCTGAAGGCGGCGCTAAACCTCTGAGCCACCTGGACTGCCCTTTATTCACTTTTAAAAACTGAATTAGTTAATAAAACATTTCCAGTCATGTTTCATGTAAAGTCAAAATTCTTTTTTTAGGTTAATAGTCTAAGGAAAAATTACAAGCACACTTAAAATATTTCTAATATTGAATTTTAATCATTTTTGCCTTTTAGCTGAAGTTTCTTTAATGTGATTCCTAAAGCCTTTGTAAGAGATAAGAAACTAGATTTGAATTCTTCGTCATGTGTTAAGTTTGGCAATACTGCTTTCTTTCAATGATGAAGAGCTCATAGTGTATGGTTGCACAATACCCAGCCATGCTGATTATGTAACTTTTCACTTGGTTTGCTCATATCCTTCCATCTCGCCTAGAAAAATCTAAGGCAGTTAACCTACTACTAAGATACTATGTATCTTTTTCTGAGTTGCAGTTTTCTTTTTCTCTCCCTTGGTTTAAAGGGTGGTTGGTCAGGAGGTATCTGACTTCCTAGGGGAGATGAGGAATTTTGGACACATTCTCTCAATCCCAATTCCTCCATTCTCTCTGCAACATTTTCTGGATTAGAGATATCTATGGGCTAACAAATCTCTTTTCTCTTATACTTAAGCTAATTATTAACTAACATGTCAATTTAAGGTTTCATCATCTTATTTGAGGACTTTTTTTTTTTTAGATTTTACTTATTTATTCATGAGAGACAGAGAGAGAAAGAGAGAGACAGAGACAGAGAGAGAGAGAGAGAGAGAGAGAGGCAGAGACGTGGGCAGAGGGCTCCCTCCATGCAGGGAGCCCAATGTGGGACTCGATCCCGGGACCCTGGAATCACCACCTGAGCCAAAGACAGGTGCTCAACCACTGAGCCACCTAGGCACTCCCGATAATGGTTTTGATAGGTGAAGAGGGAAGGAAGAAGAAAAGGTTAATTTTGAAGTAAGGAGTAGAGGCAGCACCTTCCAGGGAGGCAGACTCTGGAGGGGTATAGGACACTGGTTTCTGAGGGCAGCTAGATAGCCCCGGACCCACAGCAGATAGAAGAGATACTTGAAATAGGAAGGATTGAGTCTGGACTCATGGTAATGGGAGTTTGCCCCAAAATCACTTTTGTATATGTAGCCACTGGCCCTTATGCTTTGTCAGATCTCTTTTTTGGGTTGTTTCTGTTTAATCAAGATTTGCTACTCCAGACTAATTTAGGTTCTTCAAGGTCAAACAGCAACTTTTTTACATATTTCTTGACTTTACCTTTGAGTGGAACAGGATGTGACAAAAGAGAAAAAGGAAGAAAATCAAGTCCTACTCTTCCTTTCATATGACTTCCTTTTCATATGACTGGATTTATTCTTTCATTGGCTGCCTCTGATCTATTCTCCACTGCTCTCCCTGGGTCTACCTTATGGCCTCCCTCCTCCCTCTTCCTAAAAGGGCTTTCATATTCCTCTTCAGTACTTAGGGTCCTCCCATTCCAGAAATCTTAAGCCATTCCAAAATAAGAGCTTGTAGATACATTTATACATAAATGGACCTCTGAGTTTGCTGAGAAGTTTTCCTGTGGCAATCTTGATTGGTTGATATGTAGATCTAACTATAATAAATATGCAAACATGTTTTCAATGGCCCCAAATGAAAAAAACAAAAACAAAACTACCTTCTCATCTGTGTTTCAAATCTATGCACTTTCCTTTTATTTTAATTTTATGTTTCCAATCATATTGTTTCTCATATTGTACTTACATGCTCTGTCATTAATGGTGTGGTGTCCACCGAACATGTGTTATTTGGTATTTCACTTTTGATGAACAAAAATATGAAAGCACTGTAAGGAAAAGAAATTTTGGAGATGTTTATCATAACCCTGATTCATATTAAGCTGCTTGAATTTTATGAGAAAACATGACTTAAATCCAGCCCATTGGTATATTGATTACTTCCACACTGCCTCCTCAGGGGCCCTGACATTTCTCTAGGATTGCCTTTCTCTTTGACATCTCTTGTTGTCCTTAACTGCAATGAGTTAGAAGCCTAACTCACAAGAATTCCCCTCAAATCAGATCTTCCTCTTGATTTTCTTGTTTCAGTCAACGGCTGCATTTTTCTTTAATTCTTGCTTAACTCTGGAATCACATGGTAAAAAAAACAAATGAAACACATGGTAAAAAAAAATACAAAAAAAAAAAAAAAAAAAAAGCAAAGTGCTACCCTGTAGCACTATTTCTCACCTATTATGCTGACAAAACCCTAAACATTTAACAACACCCTCTGTTGGACAAACTTTATCATCAGGTTGTTGTGAGGGTGGTTGTACAACCCCCCTGGAGGAGACTCTGGGGCCCTAGAACACCACCACACCCACACTCAGATGAGGCAATCTTCATGGCCACACAACAGAATGCAACACAGATATATATATATAAAAGAAACGAGGGACACCCTGTGTGCTTGATATGGAAAGATATCCAGAGTGTATTTTAAGAGATAAAAACACACACATAAGCCCAATGACTTTCCCCCTTCATCATTCTCTCAAAATGCACCGTCTGTTCATGTTCAGTATCTTTGTAATGGATGCTTCACTTACCATTGACTTTTGAACCATGTAAATAGGTAAAATGTGTTAAAATATTAAATTAACTTAAGGAAACTAACAACTCTGGTATACTTTTGACATTCTTTTTTAAAAATATGTTTGCATGGTTCAAAAGTTATAGCAATATAAGAAGTTTTGCAAGTACAGAGAAGGCTGAAATAGTATAGGTACGTAAGTGCAGACTAGTGCTTAACGATGTGCTATTTCTTGAATACGAATTTAAAATTTCTTAGCTTCCTTGGTCCAGTCTCTTACTTGCTTTAAAAACTTGAATGGTTCCATATTCCCTTCTGCAGCAAATTGAACTGTCCTTTTTGAGTTGTATTATTCTCTGCATTATGTTCCCCATAACCTATGCCACATCATTCTCCACATGGACTTTCAACTTTGACTTGTCCCTGTTCCAACCTCCCTTTCACCCCCATCTTTTGAAACCACCTGTTCTTGCTTCTCTTTCTTAGCTGAACACAGCACATACTCCCCTCTTCTTATCCAAACTGAAGAACTGAAGTGCTGAATGTGACAAGAAACCCCCACTCGCAGCTCCATGCTCACTGACTCTTCCTCTTCTCTGAATTTCCACAACACTAAGAATAGTCATTGCATAATCCAGACCATTTACCACAAAGCCTTGTAAACTTTTTTCTCTACAGATTTTCTAATTCAGTGGAAGATAAGAGCTCCTTCAGGGTCCTCAAAGTGCTTAACACTTAGTAAAAATGAGTGCATAAAACCTAATTAAATGTGTGTATCTTACTTAAATGTGTGCTTACATACATGCTTATTTGCAAAGCTATTATTAGATGTCTCAGTTGCATTTTTTCTTCAAAGTTACAATGGAAACCTTCAACTTTGTGTAGACCAGTGTGTTTTCCTAATAAGAATACAGGAAGGTATGTTAGAGATACTTGAAGGGAACCAATGAGAAAGTCTTTGAATGTTTCTTCAAATGACCGTCTGCCCCTCCTACAAATCACTTGGCCTCTCTGAGTCTCAATTTTTTTCATCTAAAGAAATGGAAACTGATGAATTATTGAAAATTACATCTGAAACTAATGATGTACTATATGTTGGCTAATTGAATTTAAATAAATAGAAATGGGTATGTGCCCACTTTACAAAACTGTGATGAAAATTAAATAACAAGGAATATAAAATTCTCAGTGTACTTTTTAGAACATGGTAAAATTTCAAAACATGTTAGGAAATAAAGAGCCTATTGGATGGAAGAGGGGGTTTTGAGCATAAGAAAAAAATCAAGACTAAGAAATCAGTGGTTTTGAGCTTGTGTGACTAGTGCTTGTCACAAAACAGGTAAGTCAGCTCAATTAGGTCAACAAGGGGTGCAGAGCACTAAATTAGGACAAGGTAATGAAATTTATCTTATGTTTACGAACATAAAACCAAATAGGTCACAGGTCTTTTGGGCTACAGACTTACAGAACTTGGTACAGTGTGTCAGATACAAAGATCCATGATAAAGTCTGTGAATGTTGTCAAAAGCATGGAAAATTAAAAAAAAAAATCAATATGTCATACCCAGGAGTGCCTCTCTACATTTTCAATCTTTCCAGTTTCCCGAGATTTATAACTCTCTACATCTATTAGCAAAACTTGTATGTGTTCACCCTGACAATTTAACAAGCCTTCATTGAGCATCTATTAAGTGTCAACCACTGTGTGGCAAAGTCTGTTGGTGATGATGGGAGAGATTGTATTCAAAGAAAATAAGACTTTGTCCTTCATGATCTCACAGTTCAAGGATAAAGGAATTGTATGAATAATACAAAAGAGGCCCTTCCATAATAGAAGAAATTCAAAATGCAATGGAAGTTTAGGGATAACTCTTTCTAATTAGGAAGAAGAGAAAGCAAGAAAACAGCACAGGATGGAAAATCTCTACTGACATTTAAGGGTGGCGAAGGAAGCTGAGGAAAGGGTCTTCGGGCTGGGGGAAGTGTCTGGGATATGATGTGATAAATAATCCTGAGTCAATGAACTGACAATACAGGGAGAAGGCCGATCTAGGAAGAAGGCTTGAATCTGTGACTGTGGAGGGCATACCAGAGTAAGAAGACAGATTTATTCTGAATCCAATGGGAGGCTTCCAAATTTCTTAATTAGGAGAGTGATAACTGAGTTGGTAGCAGATACAAGGAAGTTATACTAGTAATAGGAAAAAATGGAACTAGGGAAAGTAGATGTGAGATTTTTTTTAAATGATCTCATTTCTATTAACTTTTGAAACTTTACAGCAGTTAAGGTATTTTTGATTCTATGTATGAAGGTTAAAAAATTATTTTTTTTCATAAAATACAAGAGCAATGAATTTCACCATGGAGTAAAAGTAAAAACTGGGATTCTTTTTAAAATTAGTCCAGAGTGGCATTTTAGGAACTTAGTTGTAGGCTGCTGCACTGACACCAGGACAACCAAAGTGTACTGCTGGGTCTTGTTTTGTTTCTGTTTTCTTTTCAATATCCAATGGTCATGAATTAAAGTTCTGGAAATGTGCCAATTGTAAGGCAGGGATCTGTTTGGATTCCACCACGGGTATGCTCCTTGGATTGGATGCTGGAGAGTGAGGCACATTTTGCTGGACCCATGTTGACTACCTAGTAGTCATCAAGGTAAAAAAATTAATCATCTCCTCCATGGTATTCCATTCCCTGGATATCTACTCGGTATCGCAAGATACCTCCAATCCCACCAAATCCTTTCAGAAACTGGGATTCTTCTTGTGACTTATCTATGACAATCTCCAACCTAGCTTCAGGTTTTTTTTTTTTTTTTTTTTTTTTTTTTTTTTTTTTATAGTTGTTAGCAAAATATTTCAGCAGGGACATGCTCTCAATCAGCTCATGTTCTTGTCCTGTCTCCTGGTCTGGGAATTGAGACTTATCTCTTATTCTGTAGTTAGAGAATTTTCTCCTCTTCTGTGTCTTGGCAATGAAGAATGTATCTCATTAGATCCAAATTTTCATAGACTATTAGAATCTCTACAGCTTCCAATTTCTAACAGCTCTCATCCCCTTCCCTGGCTGATTTCCTCAAAGTATCATCCTATTGATTTCTTCTTTTGAATGAGTTTTGTGTTGGAGAGGACTTTAGTCAACAGCTTAGTTGAATCCATTTTCACCACTATAGGAAATAACAACTAATTTTTAAAACTTTTGATTGCAGCCTCTTATCAAACATATCAGATGGACTTAGTTCACTTTTAAAGTCAGCTGATCCAGCTAAAACAAGACCAGCCACATTCACTTTGTCCTCAGAATTAAATGGCTGAACAGCAGTCTCTGCTGCTTTCCGAACATGGTTGTTTTGCTTTTCCACTCCTAAACATGCAAAACGCAAGGCTGATTGACCTCCTCTGCCATGTTTCTGTGGGAGATCCACAGTGAATTTGTGTAGGACTTCTCTTGTGTTTCCTTGGAGTGTGCCCAAAAGTGCACCACTACCATCTATTACAATGAAGTCAAACTTGCTGTCACCCAAAAGTAGTGCTGTAAGAGCCTCTGTATGGGATTTGTTGTCACACAAATACAATGATGTATTAATTGGTTTGAAAGGTTCAAAGTCAATGTTGACTTTCTTTTCCTTTCCTTCTTACAATTGTGCCACAGTAAACAACCAGGCCATTTGGAGGCATTTTGTTATAAAGTTTGAGTCTTTGTTTTACAGATGTAATAGCTCTCAGGACAGAAAGGCAGTTTACTGGTGACTTAATGTTAGATGCAGTTCCAAACTTATCTGCTAACATTTTTGGCACTTGTGAAATCTGGTCTTTGGGAGAATGATCAAGGACATGATGCTTGTGCCATTGCTTTGGGCACAAGCTCACATCTGTGGGGTTGTCGCCATCTTCTTGCCTCCTCCTCCCTAAGGGGCCTAGTCCTGGGTGGCAGGGGCTGCTCCTCTCCAGTAGTGCCTCTTGGATTTTTTTAAAAAAATATTTTTATTTTATTTATTTATTTGAGAGAGAGAGAGAGAGAGAGAGAGAGCAGGGTGAAGGGCAAAGGGAGAGAGAGAATCCCAAACAGATTCTGAGCTGAGTGTGGAGCCTGATATGGGGCTCCACCTCATGACTCTGAGATCATGACCTGAGACGGAACCAAGAGTCGGATGCTTAACCAACTGTGCCACCCAGGCCCCCACAGACGTGAGATTTTTATAATCATATGCAGGTGGATGTATAGTAGGGAACTGGGGGAGAAGAGAGGAAAAACCTGTGAAACATTCACAAAAAACTTTTTATAGGATTATATATAAGATGGGGGATGAAAGGAAAAAAAATTAAGGTGACTAAAATTTTGAATTGGAGTAACTGTGGAACAGCTAGGTTTTGCCCATGGGAGGCATACAGTCAGACTTACAAGTTGGGAGAAGCCATTTGGTTTTGATGGTGGCTCAGCTGCGATGATAACTCAGGGCAGAGGCAACTGTGCGGGTTGGAGTGTGGACTCTAGGACTTTGGGCAGAGCCCCCTTACTCCTTTTGCTCCATTGGGCCTTGCAGTTTTTTAAGCAATTCCCTGTGTGAAATGCTCTTCTGTTTAAAATACCTAGAGTGGGAGAACCTGGGTGGCTCAGTCGGTTGAGTGCCTCTTGATTTCAGCTCAGGTCATGATCTCAGGGACATGAGATCGAACCTCATGTTAGGCTGTGTGCTAGGCGTAGAGCCTGCTTAAGATTCTCTTTCCCTCTGTCCCCCACCTTCAAAAAATTAAAAAAACAAAAAACAAAAAAAACAACAACACCTAGAGTGGTTTTGGTTGTGAAACCTGACTGATACTACCTTACCGTAAGCCTTGAAACAATCCCACCTATCCTTTAAAAACTGGACTCTACAGAGGAGAGGATCAATAATGTCAATTTTGAAAAGAAAAGCAAAAGGATGTGACCAACAAATCTAACCATATTCCAATTTTCTTTACACTGGGCATGAAACCGCAAGCTTATTCAGTGAATGCCCTTTGAACAAACTGATTTAATGGAGTTAAAATGATCAAATGAATGTTTCTAGGAGGTCCTCTTGGTAAAGAACATAGACGGGAGCCAGAATGCACTACAGGAAGAGATCGCTGCCTTTCTGTGCCACAGACCAAGCTCCTAATCCAGCTGCCTGATTCCCCAGGTGCACTGACAGTTTACCACAGACTGAAAGGGAAAACAGTGATTGCATATGAACTAGTTACTAATCAAAATAATGAGTCTTATAATAAAAATTATCCAATTTATAGAGCATTAGCCATATGTATGCCTAGAAATATACATAGCCCTTGATATATTTCTTCTCATTTCATCTTCAAAATATTTTATAAGGCTGGCACAATTATTACTGCCACGTTAGCTCCAGATGGAGAAACCAGGGCTTAGAGAAATCAAGTGATTTGCCCAAGGTCATACGGGAAGAAGTGGGCAGGACATGCATAGTTTGCAATTTTAGAGAATGTACAGTTTCTAAAGAAAGAAGAAATATGGAGAAAAACAATGCCTGATGGACTGAGTAAATTGGCCTTAAATTACTATTAAGTCACAACTAAGGCACGCTACATTACAATTTTGGGGCGTAAAGAAATTGTTTTTGACATGAGAGACACCTAACTCTGGGAAATGAAATAGGGGGGTAGTGGAAGGGGAGGTGGGCAGGGGTTTGGGGTGACTGGGTGACGGGCACTGAGGGGGGCACTTGGCAGGATGAGCACTGGGTGTTATGCTATATGTTGGCAAATTGAACTCCATTAAAAAAATTAAAAAAAAAAAGAAATTGGTTTTGAGAGAGCTATTCAAAGCCAGGATGCCATGTGAATTGTACAAAATACATAAAGTTGCCTCTAACCAAAAATGTCAGGAATCTGCTTTTTTAGAATAATCTATGTTATTTCTTCTCCAATTGGCCTGGAACCACTCTCTTAGGCAACATTTCAATGACAAAGAGATTGTTCCTGAAATGTGGCTGGGGAAAAGCCATCGTTGAAGTAGGAAGAGAAATATAGTGTTCTTTCCCTGAAGAATAAAAAAGTACTAAAATCTTTCCAGACAGTGCTATCCATTATGCGAAGCACTGACAGGGAATATAAATGGAGTCTAGAATGGAAAGGGACTGAATTTAAGGTGACCTAATTCCTGTTGGAGTTTTATTGATTGAACACTGCCAGAGATTTAAAGTCATTTTCATCTTTATTCATATAGTACATACGACTAGACACAGATACATCCAAAAACACGTACAAAAATGAATGTGTGTTTTTATAGGTGAGGGAGTAGTTATCTGACCGGGATAAGACCAGATGAGGTGACAGGAGTTTGGAAACTGGGGGGCAAAGAGGAAATGAGTAATAAGAGGAGAGAATTAATGTCTATTCCAGGGGCATCTGGGAGCCAGCATAATATTTATTTATATCGTATTTTTTAGTTTGCAAAATAATGTGCCATTTGATTCCAATTTATGAGATATGTACTATGATTTTTCTAAAAATCACAGATAATGAAAGTGAGCTTCAAAACAGCTAAATGATTTTCCTAGGGTCTCAGAGCTTTTCAGAACTAAAGCTGGGGCTTGCGACCCCAGAGCTGGCCTGCTTTCTCCTCGAAAAGCCAAAACTGTTTCTTTTGCCTTCGTGGATGTATCTTGCAAGAAGTTACTATGGCCGAGTTCAAAAAGGGTGTTGCCTGTGTTCTTCTCTAGGATTTTGATGGAATCTTGTCTCACATTTAGATCTTTCATCCATTTTGAGTTTATCTTTGTGTATGGTGAAAGAGAGTGGTCTAGTTTCATTCTTCTGCATGTGGATGTCCAATTTTCCCAGCACCATTTATTGAAGAGACTGTCTTTCTTCCAATGGATAGTCTTTCCTCCTTAATCAAATATTAGTTGCCCATAAAGTTCAGGGTCCACTTCTGGATTCTCTATTCTGTTCCACTGATCTATGTGTCTGTTTTTGTGCCAGTACCACACTGTCTTGATGACCACAGCTTTGTAGTACAACCTGAAATCTGGCATTGTGATGCCCCCAGATATGGTTTTCTTTTTTAAAATTCCCCTGGCTATTCGGGGTCTTTTCTGATTCCACACAAATCTTAAAATAATTTGTTCTAACTCTCTGAAGAAAGTCCATGGTATTTTGATAGGGATTGCATTAAATGTGTATATTGCCCTGGGTAACATTGACATTTTCACAATATTAATTCTTCCAATCCATGAGCATGGAATATTTTTCCATCTCTTTGTGTCTTCCTCAATTTCTTTCAGAAGTGTTCTATAGTTTTTAGGGTATAGATCCTTTACATCTTTGGTTAGGTTTATTCCTAGGTATCTTATGCTTTTGGGTGCAATTGTAAATGGGATTGACTCTTTAATTTCTCTTTCTTCAGTCTCATTGTTAGTGTATAGAAATGCCACTGACTTCTGGGCATTGATTTTGTATCCTGCCACGCTACCGAATTGCTGTATGAGTTCTAGCAATCTTGGGGTGGAGACTTTTGGGTTTTCTATGTAGAGTATCATGTCATCGGCGAAGAGGGAGAGTTTGACTTCTTCTTTGCCAATTTGAATGCCTTTAATGTCTTTTTGTTGTCTGATTGCTGAGGCTAGGACTTCCAGTACTAACCCGGCCATAGTAACTTCTTGCAAGATACATCCACGAAGGCAAAAGAAACAAAAGCAAAAATGAACTATTGGGACTTCATCAAGATAAGAAGCTTTTGCACAGCAAAGGATACAGTCAACAAAACTCAAAGACAGCCTACAGAATGGGAGAAGATATTTGCAAATGACATATCAGATAAAGGGCTAGTTTCCAAGATCTATAAAGAACTTATTAAACTCAACACCAAAGAAACAAACAATCCAATCATGAAATGGGCAAAAGACATGAACAGAAATCTCACAGAAGAAGACATAGACATGGCCAACATGCACATGAGAAAATGCTCTGCATCACTTGCCATCAGGGAAATACAAATCAAAACCACAATGAGATACCACCTCACACCAGTGAGAATGGGGAAAATTAACAAGGCAGGAAACAACAAATGTTGGAGAGGATGTGGAGAAAAGGGAACCCTCATACACTGTTGGTGGGAATGTGAACTGGTGCAGCCACTCTGGAAAACTGTGTGGAGGTTCCTCAAACAGTTAAAATAGATCTGCCCTACGACCCAGCAATTGCACTGTTGGGGATTTACCCCAAAGATACAAATGCAATGAAACGCCGGGACACCTGCACCCCGATGTTTATAGCAGCAATGGCCACGATAGCCAAACTGTGGAAGGAGCCTCGGTGTCCAACGAAAGATGAATGGATAAAGAAGATGTGGTTTATGTATACAATGGAATATTACTCAGCCATTAGAAATGACAAATACCCACCATTTGCTTCAACGTGGATGGAACTGGAGGGTATTATGCTGAGTGAAGTAAGCCAGTCGGAGGAGGACAAACATTATATGTTCTCATTCATTTGGGGAATATAAATAATAGTGAAAGGGAATATAAGGGAAGGGGGAAGAAATGTGTGGGAAATATCAGAAAGGGAGACAGAACGTAAAGACTGCTAACTCTGGGAAACGAACTAGGGGTGGTAGAAGGGGAGGAGGGCGGGGGGTGGGAGTGAATGGGTGACGGGCACTGGGGGTTATTCTGTATGTTAGTAAATTGAACACCAATAAAAAATAAATTAAAAAAAAAAAAAGAAAAGCCAAATCTGTAAATGTAAATTAAGAATCTGAGAACAAATCATGTCACTTTTGTGAAATGCAGGTTTAAAAAAATGTAAACATTTTATGATCTCTAAAAGGTATTCTAAATATTGTAAACATTTGGAAGAACACTTAAATCAGAAATGACTGTGTACCTTACTACTGATAATCCAGCTCCAATGTAATTTAGCAGCGGGTTTGATACTTCTTCTGCATCCATTCCAAACCAACCAAACCTGGAATTGAGAAAGTTACACCAAAGTAGGTGTTTTTGAAAATGTGTTCATCAATTGTGTTCAAGAGCATGGACCCAGGGTCGGATTCCTGGATTCAAATCCTAAATCACTCTCTTATTAACTGTGATTTGAAAAAGTTGACTCTTTACCATGCTTCCAGCTCCCCATGTTTAAAATGGGGTACCTACAAGGTAGGTATACTTATTGTATATTATAATACCTTCCTTCTTATGAAGATATTTTAGATGAGTTAGTATATGTAAAAGTGCTTATGAGGGTCCCTTTCTTATTAAGACTAAGGAAGAAGACAAAATAGATTAAGTGGCTAATTGAATGCCAAATAACTGGCTGAAATTTTGTATAGCATTTATTGAAACAGACTTTTAGGTAACTGCTTGGTTAATGATCACTACTTTTTTGCATCACCTTCCCTTTTTTTTTTTTTTTTTCACACCTTGAGATTGTAGCAATCATGACCAACAATTACTATGAACCACTCAGGGCAAGAATGAAAGAGGCAAGAAGAAAAAGCAAAAGAAAATAGCACTTGTGAGAAGCAAGAATGAAAGAGGCAAGAAGAAAAAGCAAAAGAAAATAGCACTTGTGAGAAGCAGGTAGGAGAGTGGGGAAAGGCCAGGAAAGAACAAATTGGAGGTTATTTTGTTCTGTTATTACTGAGGTTGTTATAATGCTTTGCGAGGGAAGAGGAGCCCAAAAAGTAAGAGCGACATAATCCCTTCTACTCCTCTTCCCAAACTCAACTTGAATGTTAATTTTAATGCTAACCAAGGGCAGCACAGTCATACAGAAGTTTCTAGGATGAGGAGGATCTTCTACAGGTGCACTGTATAACAGGGGAGTTCCTAGCCCTCTATGGCTATTGAGCTCTTGACATATATATATTTGGGCAGTGCAGCTGTAGAACTGTTTAATTTGATTAGATTTTAATTCATTTAACTTTAAATATAAATGGACACATGTGGCTTGTGGTGACCCTGCTGGACTCCTCTAGAGCCGGGGTTGGCACACTTTTCCTTAGAGGGCCAGAGAGTAAATATTTTAGGCTTTGCGGGCCAGCTGGTCTCTTGCAATTACACAACTCTGCCACTGTAGTGTAAAAGCAGCCCCAGACAATATGAAATGGATGGATGTTCCAATAAAATGCTATTTTCAAAAATGGCTGGGAAGGTGGGCCATGGCTTGCTGAACCTGGCCCAGGCTCTAGAAGGAATATGTGCTTTGGGGATCCCTGGGTGGCGCAGCGGTTTGGCGCCTGCCTTTGGCCCGGGGCGCGATCCTGGAGACCCAGGATCGAATCCCACATCGGGCTCCCAGCATGGAGCCTGCTTCTCCCTCTGCCTGTGTCTCTGCCTCTCTCTCTCTCTCTGTGTGACTATCATGAATAAATAAATAAAATCTAAAAAAAAAAAAAGATAAATAAAACTAGGAGACTGGGGTTTGAAGCCTAGCTTATTCATTCTGTGATATTCAGCAAGTTACTCCATCTCTTTGTCTTTCAGCTCTCTTATAAGGCTCACATTTGTGAAAATGAGGAAAATGATGCATATAAAATGATGCAATATGTCCAGCAAATTGTCACACAATAAAAAGAGAAAATAAACATCAGTTCCCCTCCTCTCTTCCTTCTTCTGTTCTGAGGAGATACTTCTTTACTGTATCTTAACCAAATATCTAGATCAGATATTAGAATTTGGGGCAATAATAATTAAAAATTGCATATTTTATGTGTCTGTCTTCCCATTTGTAATCTCTGTGAAGGTAAAAACCAGGTTATTCCTCTTAGCTAGCCCAATCCCTAGAACTTGCCTTACATCAGTGTAGAGAATCTTAGTTGAAATTGTTTTGCGTTACCTTGAGCTTGCCCAGCCAGTTAATGTATTAAATGATCCCCAGATTAAGATTCCAAGGCCTAAACCAATGGTTTTGATAACTGGGACAACAGCGATGTTCCCTGTGGATGTAACATACAGAAAAAAGATGTTATTTTTAAGACAAAAAATACATTTATAAATTGAATTAATTTTTTTAAAAAGATTCATTTATTTATTCATGAGAGATACAGAGTGAGAGAGAGGTAGAGACATAGGCAGGGGGAGAAGCAGGCTCCTTGCGGGAAGCCCGACTTGGGACTCGATCCCGGATCCCGTGATCATGACCTGATAATAGAAATTAGTTCAGTTTCTTTTTTTCTTTTAAGATTTTATTTATCTATGGTGAATTATTCAGGATTGCTGTTTGTGCTATTTTATTATGAACCAGAGTTCTTTTTAAAAATATTTTACTTATTTATTCATGAGAGACACACAGAGAGAGGGGCAGAGACACAGGCAGAGGGAGAAGTAGGCTCCCCACAGGGAGCCCGATGCAGGACTCGATCCCAGGATCCCAGGACTACAAGCCGAAGGTAGACGCTCAACCGGTAAGCCACCTAGGTGTCCTCAGAGTTATTGTGATCACAGTATTAAATAATTAAAGAATAAATTATATCCTACATTACCTGTTGCCCAAATGCAGCCCCCAACCATTGCAAAAGGCCAAAATTTAGGGCAATGTAGTATCAGATTGACCACAAGGGCAATCGACCATATGGCAGCACAAAGTACCCACTGGAGAAACATTCCTGAAAAGAAAAGAAACTGGTTTCAGTGGTTCAAACTAAATTAATGCTTCTGAGTATCAAAGAGATATTATTACAGGAATGGCCACAACTTATTGAATGTTTATATGGGGGTACTTTGCACACTCAATATAATTTTTACAACTATGATGCATCCGAGTTAACTCCAGTTTAAAAAATGGAAAAAATGAATGTGAGATGAAGCAACCTGTCTCAACAGCTAACGGTTGGTACAGCTGGAATTTAAACCTACACCGTCTAGTCCACAGCTTACCAAACACAGCGTGTTCCTGCGTAACATTCTTCTGTCTGTTTCACCTATTAGACAAATCAAGAATTTTCTACCAAAGAGTACTGGCAAGACCAAGTCTACGTACTCTTATTCGAATGCCACAGCTAGTGCCATCTCTCACCAAAACATGGCATTCAGAACTTCAGAACAGCACAACAGTAAGTTGAATCTTTGGGATTGTTTATGCCATCTTTGGGATAAAAACAAAACCACTTATGGCCACATGTAGACCTCTCCCAGTTAGAGTTGAATGCCTGTGATGACCAAACATTACAAACCTGACAATTAGCATTCTGGGTCAGGGCATTCTCCTTTCTGTGCTCTGGGTTGCCATTTGCCAATTAGCTGAAGAAGACACGGTGATAAGAAGTATGTCTGTACCTGACGCTTCTGTACCATCAAGGGTTTGGGGATTAAAAGGTTAAAGAAAACGTTGACACTGGAAGAAATATTAGGGCAGTTATGACTCAGTGTAGCAGTTCTGACTCCCCCTATGGAAGATATTTGCCTGTTGAGATTCAGTCTCATGGTGGAAGAGAGAACAAAAAATGACTGTTAACCTCTAGGACAAAAAAGGGACGATCCCAGAGATGAAAGGGAACTTCATCTTAACAAGTTCTTCATTTTACAAAAAGAGAAACTGAGAACAAAAGAGCTAGTGAGACTTGTTCAGGACCACACAGTTGTGGAAAGACACCTAAAAGCCAGTTCCTCTACCCCTTTGTATATATTTTGTTCTTATTTTAGTCGTTTCCGTTTCCATCCTGCTCGGAAAGAAAAAGACTTGTAATCCTATTGTTTAAGTAGCCACAAGTCATAAGGAGCTGAGGTGGCAAAGTAACTGCTTCCCACCAGGTGCTCAGCGTTAACATCTGAACATCCCCTTCTCCTGGCTGTAACGCTAAAGGCATGTGGATTCAAAAGAGAGAGAGAGAGAGAGAGAGAGAGAGAGAGAGAACTTCTTGCTTTTCCTTCCCTGAAGTTCACATTACAGGCAGGGCAGCTATAATGTGCCACGTGTGTTCCTAAAAACATTGCGCTACACAAAATCACATAATAAAAAACTGTAGAGTTTTTATGGGGAAGAAGGGAATAGCACTCAAAAAAAATTTCATCAACAACATATTAAAAAAAAAAAAGACAGGAACCCAATAAAAAACAGTAGTACACTTTTACACTGGCTTAGTGGCCCAAAATTCACAAGTCTTCCAAAAATATGGCACCTGAACTGGAACTTGGTGGTTTGCTTCTGGAAGTGGGCATTGGAAGTGTGGCGGCTTGTGACGTTGGGGGATGGGGGGCAGTGGGGGAATGGTGGGGGGATCCTAACCTCAGATGGGACTGGGTGTGGTGCTGAGGGGGCTGGGGATGCTGCAGGGTGTGTGTGCAAGTGCCTTTCAGGCTTTACTGGGCCTCTTTATTCACCTGGGTGCAGGTTTCTTCGTTCACCTGACACTGTATCAGAGTCAAAACTGCACATAAACACAACATTTGTGTTGGGCTCAATGTGTTCTCTATTATATGAAGCATGTTCGAAATTCATGTTTTCAAAACAAGTGTATGTGAGTAGAACCGACTAACCTTTTGTAAACATAACAGATATGGCTAGAAAGCTCTCCTGATGGTCACTCTCTCAGCTTTACCATGGAACCACGCTCACGATTATTCTCTACTGACCAAATCTCAGATAAACTGGCACGAGCACCATCAACTGATTTAGCGTGAGCTCTATTCATTTGGTGCCAGGTACAAGAAGATCTGTGGCCATCATTAAAAAAAAAAAAAAAAAAAGACCAAAAAAGAGAACTTGACATTTAAACATAAAGTTAGCAATGAAGGAAAAATAATTACCATCACCAGTCTCATATTTTTTAAGCGGTACAAAATTTGAGCCAAACAAAAGGACGGCTACAAAGCAGCAGATGAAACCAATGGTTAGGTCTGTTCCGTTACTGCTCATGATTCCAGCGCTGCCTGCGAGTAAGCCGGTTCACTTTTCACACTTGATGTCCTTTTCAAGAGCTTCTGAAATAAATCAAAAATAAAACTATTAACAAAAAAATAAAACCATTAAGAAGCTGTGAGTTCTGTGAACAAATTGTGATTACTATGTGACATTTATTGAGGTTTTCGAAAGTATGCTAAGATTCCTTCCTCCAGATAAAAAGTTAGGACATTATGAAGTTATGTATTATGTTCACACCCCACGTTCATTTGTTTTCTTTTATTATTTTACCAACAAATACTTTTTTTGATCACTAATGTGCAATTAAGAGAAAAATAACTTGGTCTTTAGAGCTGGAACACTTCTAAGATCTGGAAATAATTTTTTTCTTTTTTTTTTTTAAGATTCATTCATTGATTTGAGAGAGAGAGAGAGAGAGAGAGAGAGAACAAGTGGGGGGAGAGGCAGAGGGAAAGAGAATCCTCAAGCCATCTCAGGACCACAAGATCACGGCCTGAGCCGAAACCAACAGGTGGATGCTTAATGAACTGAGCTACCTGGGCACCCCTGGAGATAATCCATATTATATTATACAAAATTCTCCTGTGTAGGTGGACTGGTGTAATGAAAAGATTTATGGACCGAGACTCAATTTACTTCAATTGGTTGTTGTGACAATCAAATGAGAGAGGATGTGTGACGACTTTCAGAACTACCAGCCTGGGGTACCTGTGTGGCTCAGTAGGTTAAACATCTGACTTTTCACTTCAAGTCATACATGAGATCAAGCCCTGCCTTGGGCTTTGCTTTAGGTGTGGGACTGGCTTAAGATGCCCTCTCCCTATTTATATATATTTATATAAAAAAAGAACTGTTAGTGCCTCAAAAGCAAAAGGTTTTTTTTTTTTTTTTTTTTTTTTTTTTTTAATTTCAAATAGGAGCTTAAGGGCACATTTAGGTTGTATTGCTTTTACATACTCAGATCTACCTAGAGGCAAAGGCACTTTTTGCATCAGTAGTACCCTCATGGTGTGTATTTAAGAAGTTCATGAAATCTTATATCTTTACAACTTAAAAAAAAAACTGCACAGATAAAACAATCTCTTAAAGATCTCTTCAAGAATTTCTTAAATTTCTTCAAGATTAGATCCTTGAAATATCCCTTCGGGAATCTCCTAGACTCTTAAGGATAGAGAACAAACTGAGGGTGGATGGAAGGAGCTGGGTGGAGGACGGATGAGGGATGATGGAGATTAAGGAGCCGGGCACTTGTTATGATGAGCACTGGGTGTTGTATATAAGTGATGAATCACTAAATTCTACCCCCGAAGCCAATATTACACTACATGTGTACTAAGTAGAATTTAAGTTAAAATTTGGAAACAAACCCAAGGACTCTCCTAAAGTGGTGTGATGCACGATACCATCACCTGGTCAGCAGAACAACGTGAGGCGGCTGGTCAGCCACCTGTGCAATCTGGTGGCCACTGGCCACGAGTGGATAATTAAATTTTCATTAAAGTTAAGTAAAAAAAAAAATTCAGATCCTTAGCCAAGCTAATTAAATATCAAGTGCCTGATAGCTCCTCATAGCCAGTAGTTACCACTCTGAACAGTGCCGATTATAGAACATTTCCACCATTACAGCAAGTTCTATTGGACAGCACTGCTAAGCTTATTAAAAAGTCTGAATCCCTATGAAGAAAAAAGGACCCAAATCACAAATAGCTAAGATTCAGATATTTTTCATTACATTTGGAAAAGGCTATGGAACATGATTCATTCACCCTTTTAGTTGTTTAACCTACATGAGAAAAAAAAATAATACAAAAGGACTCTCTTTTATTACAAGAGATAATCAGAGTCTTTCCACAATACCATTGTGAAACCATATTTTGCACATTGACCCTTTGGTTCGCTTCACTTCCTTAAGCCTTCTGGAATGGAAGATAATCAACCCAGTCTTTTTTTTTTTTCCCTCCAGATTTAATGTTGGGTGATGACTTCTTGGGGACATCTGAAATCACCTTTCCTTGTTACCTTATTTTACAATGATATTCACTTTAAAGGTGTTTGGGGGAGCCTGGGTGGCTCAGTCGGTTAAGTGCCCGACTCTTGGTTTCAGCTCATGTCATGATCTCAGGGTCATGAGATTGAGCCCTGAGTCAGGCTCCACGCTCACTGGGGAAGGTTTGAGATTTTCTCTCTCCCTCCCCCTCTGCTCCTCCCTACCAGGCGCTCTCTCTCTCTCTCTCTCTCTCTCAAATAAATAAATCATAAAAAAAAGGTGTTTCATTTTTCCATGTATTGTTTCTTAGGTTTTCTTGTTGAGAATATTAAATATAGGACTACCTACAATATATATTCTTTGGCATTGTTATGGATAATTTAACTGAAAATAGGGATAACTTCAGAATTGCTCAATAAATCTTAGTAAGAAAAAACACCTATTTGAAATTGTATGTGCTGTCTTGAAATAAACCACAAACCAATGTCTGTAAGACAATATCCTCCTTGGGGACGTAGGTGAGAAAGAGACACTGAGACGTATAGAAACACTAACACAATAACACTACTCCAATAAAAATAATAGTCTTACTGTGGTGCCACGTTTTAGCCCTGCAGTTGCTTACATGGACTATTGCTCAAGAGTCAGGCAGGTGGACTGCTGCTAAGGTATCAGGACCGGATTAGGCCAGAGGGGCGGGAGTTACCTGGGGAGGATTCACGGGACCAAGAAGATTTGGTTGATAGCTAAGAAATCGTTTTTTTTTTTTCTATTTTAATTAAAATAAGCAAAGTGAAATAAGCACACTGATAAGAGAAGGCCTAACCCTCAGAAGTGACAGATTTTTTTAGTGAAAAGATGGCTTTCTTAAAGACTGTTGACAGCCCTAAACTTACTTTCATTCCAACTGAAGTACTAATTTGAAGTGCCAATCAGAGGGCATAAACAGCATTTTGACTGCTGCATGAACATTATCAATGTTAATTTACTTAAAGCTATTGGTGCAAATAAGTGAAATGTATTGCCCACAACTCTGGTACGTTTCAGAAAGCAAGGGATCTAGTTTGCACAGCGGGCTGGCGGGTGGGCAATATGCCCGGTCTTTAAGGAAGAACCCGCCTCTCTAAGTCAATAAAAAATAAGATTTATATGAAAAGGTAAGGCCAGATGGCTTTTAGCACGTTACTTCAATCCTATTGTAGTGCAGACCTGTTGAATGAACAAGTCTCAAACCATTTCCGAACAAAAAATAGTTTTTAAATGTTTGCTTTCCAGTGTCCTCTGAGATTTTTTTAAATCACATTCATTTGTATTTTAATACTTATTTCATTTATTAAGTAAATGTTTTTTATTCTCGATTTTGCCTGTCACTGTGAGCTTCTATGGAGGGTCTTTTTTTGTTTTGTTTTTGTTTTGGTTTTGGTTAGTAGTTGGCACGTTCTGGTCACTAAGGCTCGTTCTACTGCAGCCAAGATTTCACTTTTAGTTTCGTGCTAATTTCCTCCACGCTCCCGGCGAGCTCCGCCCGCCTCTTGGGTACAGTTGGCAGCGCTGGACTCCTGACTTCTGAGCTTTGGTTTTTCCTTTTAAGCATCAGCGTGTTCTGGAAAATCACGAGAGGCTCCGCCGCAAAGCCCCCGGGTCCCCCGCAGGTGCTGGTACTGGGCCCCCGGGTCCCCCAGGAGCTCGTACTCGGCCCCAGGGTCCCCCGCAGGGGCTCCTCCTGAGCCCCCGGGTCCCCACAGGTGCTCCTCCTCGCCCCGGGTCCCCGCAGATGCTCCTCCTGAGCCTCCGGGTCCCCGCAGGTGCTTCTCCTGATTCCCCGGGTCCCCCGCAGGTGCTCCTCCTCGCCCCGGGTCCCCGCAGGTGCTCCTCCTGAGCCCCCGGGTTCCCCGCAGGTGCTCCTCCTCGCCCGGGTCCCCGCAGGTGCTCCTCCTCGCCCCGGGTCCCCGCAGGTGCTCCTCCTCGCCCTGGGTCCCCCGCAGGTGCTCCTCCTCGCCCCGGGTCCCCCGCAGGTGCTCCTCCTCGCCCCGGGTCCCCGCAGGTGCTCCTCCTGAGCCCCCGGGTCCCCTCAGGTGCTCCTTCTGATCCCCCAGGTCCCCGCAGGTGCTCCTCCTCGCCCCGGGTCCCCCGCAGGTGCTCCTCCTCGCCCCGGGTCCCCGCAGGTGCTCCTCCTGAGCCCCCGGGTCCCCCGCAGGTGCTCCTCCTCGCCCCGGGTCCCCCGCAGGTGCTCCTCCTCGCCCCGGATCCCCGCAGGTGCTCCTCCTGAGCCCCCGGGTCCCCACAGGTGCTCCTCCTCGCCCCGGGTCCCCCGCAGGTGCTCCTCCTCGCCCTGGGTCCCCGCAGACGCTCCTCCTGAGCCTCCGGGTCCCCGCAGGTGCTTCTCCTGAGCCCCGGGTCCCCGCAGGTGCTCCTCCTCGCCCCGGGTCCCCCGCAGGTGCTCCTCCTCGCCCCGGGTCCCCGCAGGTGCTTCTCCTGAGCCCCGGGTCCCCGCAGGTGCTCCTCCTCGCCCCGGGTCCCCCGCAGGTGCTCCTCCTCGCCCCGGGTCCCCGCAGGTGCTCCTCCTGAGCCCCCGGGTCCCCCGCAGGTGCTCCTCCTCGCCCCGGATCCCCGCAGGTGTTCCTCCTCTCCCGGGTCCCCGCAGGTGCTCGTACTCTACTCACCGCGCCGCAGCTCCGCACCGCGCCCAGGAGGCCGCTCGGTCCCCGCCCGTGTCCCCCGCCGCCGGCGCCGCCCGCCGCCTTCCCCCGCGGGAACAGCCACCTGGCCCGGGGCTCGAGCAGGGCGACCCCGAGGTCTGCGGCGTGGCGCCGCCCCGTCGCGGGGACGAGCACAGCGGGCGCGGAGGGGCTGTAACCCGGAGGCCCTAACCCGGGAGGCCCGGGCGGCCCAGGGCGCCAGGTGCGCCGGCGCCTCCCTCCCTCGCCTTGGCCCGGAGACTCACGTGACTCCCGCGGGCGCCCTCAGGCCGTTTGTCAATCAGCCTGGAAAGGCCTCTGGGCCTTTGTAGAGACGGTTGCTCCTGCTGGGGAGCCCTGTGCCCCGCACCCTCTACAAGTCAAGGGGCCAGGTAGGAGTCCTGTTGTTCACGGTGACACAGGGGGCTGAGGCATCTCACACAATCGCAAAGGCTATCTAAAATGGAATTTGTTGTGGCTATCAAGAAATTCATCTGAACCACTAACCCCCCTGTGACATCACAAGATTTCCCCTGTAATCACTAAGGCTTCCTAAATGCGCCCAAATCGGTTTTTTCCCCCTCTATATTTATCTAATAGGTATTGAGTACCACGTGAGGCCGTGTGTTCCAGGCCTCTCAGACTTGATTGCATATTACCTTCACAGACGGGGTTTGGTTTTGTTTAGTTTTTGAAATACTAATATCTCTGGAGATGTGGCTTAGGAATCCGTTTCTCCTCCAGGTGATTCTAATGTGAAGCCAGTCTCGAGAATCACATTCTAGATCAAGGGTCAAGTTTTATTCCTGGGAAGAATAACCTGGAGAATGAGTTAAAAATCCAGGTTCCTGATATCTTGATTTCGATTTTGAGAAACATTGCCTTAGTCTTCCACTGTGAGATATGTAACATATGGCTATTTGAATTCAAATTAGTTTATTTATTCTTTTTTTTTTAAATTTTTATTTATTTATGATAGTCACAGAGAGAGAAAGAGAGAGAGGCAGAGACATAGGCAGAGGGAGAAGCAGGCTCCATGCACCGGAAGCCCGATGAATTCAAATTAGAATAAAAATTCAGGAGTTCACTTGTACTGGACACTTTTTAAGGGCTCAGTAGCCGCATGTTTAGATTACAGAACATTTCTATCACTGCAGACAGTTCTGTTGGACAACACTTTCTGGACTCAAGAGCCCTGAGAGTGCAGCAGGGTAACCTATAGGGAGTCCTAGCTTCATATATATTCCAGAATGGCAAGGGACAAGGGACACAGAGACAAACAAATAAATTTAGAAAAGGGGAAGTGCCGGGTTCTGTCCTAGTCTAAGAGATCAAGGAAGGCCTCTCTAAGGAAGTGACATTTAGCAGAAACAATTTAGTAGTTGGTAATGACTGCAGAGTTACAAGAGGGAGAAAGCATAAAGACTGCTCAGAGATGAGGTGTCCTGGAAGGAAGTCCTGCTTTAAACATTACTCATATGCATAAACAATAATGTAAGAAGCAAGGGTGCCTGGGTGGCTCAGTTGGTTAAGCAGCTGATTCTGGATTTTGGCTCAGGTCATGATCTCAGGGTTGTGAAATTGAGCCCCACCTCTGGCTCCATGCTGAGTGTGAAGCCTGCTGGGGATTGTGTGTGCATGTGTGTGTGTGTGTCTCCCCCCATCCCTTCCTGCTCATATTTTTTCCCTCCCTAAAAAATAATAAATAAAAAATAAATAAAATATATAAAAAAACCCAATAGTGTAAGAAGCAGATGGGAAGGAAAAGTATCATGTTATTTAAAGAATTAAGGAAGCTAAGGATTTTCACCCAAGGGAAGAAGTTAATTCGGCACTTCAGTAAAATTTTGAGGAAACAAGTTGCCCTTTTGTCACAATCTGTCTCTCCTCCCAGAATCCAACCCAGAATTGTTTCACTTCATGATTACAAGAGACTTCAATAATCCATGTGTTCATTCTTGCTTTAGTTTCACATTGGGAAATCGAGACTCACATTATTGTGAATTTCCTAAAATCTTAAAGTGAATTGGGGGCTGAGTCAGGATTGGGGACATTTATTATAGGATGTCCCAGGTCAAGTGCTTTTCACATCATGCCACAAATGCCACTCAAACATGGATGATTCTCTGCTTAATTTAAACTCTCCTTTTTTCGGGGATCCCTGGGTGGCGCAGCGGTTTAGCGCCTGCCTTTGGCCCAGGGCGCGATCCTGGAGACCCAGGATCGAATCCCACATCAGGCTCCCGGTGCATGGAGCCTGCTTCTCCCTCTGCCTGTGTCTCTGCCTCTCTCTCTCTCTCTCTCTGTGACTATCATAAAAAAAAAAAAAATAAATAAACTCTCCTTTTTTCAAGTTGTTTCATATGCCTTAATGTCAAAACATAAAGACTTGTATTGGAAGAGGCACTAGAAGATCCAGATTAACTTCATATACTAGCCATTTATCTCTGGAAAAATCATTAAATTTCTCTAAACCTGTTTCTTTCATATGTTATTATTGACATAATAAGATCTGGGGACCTCCCCTTTTTTCATGGTCAAAAGATAAAATGTATAACAAATATTATTAGGATTCTGGTTTCTGCTCTGGCATTTGAAGATCTTGGGAGTTATCCCTCCTGTCATCAGGATAAGAAGAAAGCTGAACACACTGAAAATCAGCAACTCTTCTTAGGTCCACCAGATAGTTGAGATTCCAGGTAAATCACCTCCCTGAAAACTGCAGGGGTAGGTGAATGCAGAAGATCATACCTTATGACCACTAGAGCCAGTAATGGGCAGGGGACTCTTCAACAGTAATGGTGAGGACCTAGTGTCAGGGGAGCACGCATACTTTGAATTTACTTTCAGGAGCTCAGCTAAGTTCTCACAGTGACGATCAAAGAAAAATTTCTCTTGCTTCTGGAAAGGGGAGGGAAAAAGTAACCATTATGAAACATGCTCAGAGTCTTCTGTTCTCTGAAATAAAGAGAACTTTCTAGGTAAAGAGATGCTTTCTAGGTAAGCATCTTTATCAGAGCTTTACCAGACTTGGAATTGGAAGAAGAGCAATTGAGTGATTTGAGCCCCTTCTAGCTTACTTGTCTCTCATGAGGGGAGGGGGGAAAAAGGGTTAGGAAACTCCTCAGCAGGTTTACAGTCCAGGGATCCTGGCTCACTAAAAATGGAGATTTACTCATTAGAGTATAGAGTGCTTCCACTCCTCAATATCTTATGACCATATTTAAAGTGTTCCAACAATAACAGTGGATTACAACTGAGAGAGCTGCAAGACACAGACGCTGTTTAACAAGGAGTTTCCAAGAAAACCCAAAGACAAAAGAGGAGAAAGAAGGAAGGACATTAGGCGAACTTGAAATCTGTGACGCCTTACTGCTATAGCAAATATTAAACACAGCCTAAGTTCTGGTGAGATAAAAAGAAAATCTCACACTAAAGGCCTGTTTGCAACAGTGCCTATTATTTGACACGTAATATCTGGCTTGTAAAAAAAATTACAAGGCATAATAAAAGGCAAGAACAAACACAGTCTAAAGAGATAAAGCAAGCCTCAGAACCAGATTCAGATATGGTTTTGGAATTATCAGACTTTGGATTTAAAATGCTTATTATTAATATGCTAAGAACTCTATTGGAAAAAATTAACATACAAGAAAAAATGATGTATTATGTGAGAGACAAAAACTTTAAGAATCAAAAGAAAATGTTAGAAAACAAAACACTGCAACTGAAATGAAGAATGCTTTTTTTTTATAGCTGAGAAATAATCAGTGATCTTGAAGATATGTCAATAGAAACTTTGCAAATGTAAATGTAAAGAAAACAATGGAAAAAACACAACAGAATATCTAAAACCTATGGGGAAAAAAAGTGTAACATAAAGGTAGTGAGAACAACAGAAGGAAAAAGAGAAAGGAAGAAAAGTATCTGAGGTAATAATGGCTGAGATTTCCTCAAAATTAATGACAAATGATATCAGATCACAGATCCAGGAAGCTCAAGCACTAAACAGGATAAAAACAGAAAATATCGACATGTGGGCATATCCTATTCAAATAGCAGAAAATCAGACAAACTAAAAATAGTGAAAGAACCAGAGGGGGGCAAAATGCACTTTATCTATGGAGGAGTAAGGATTCGAATTTTATCAGACTTTTCTTCAGAAACCATGCAAGCAAAAAGAGACTATATGAAATACTTTATATTGAAAGAAAAGTCCACCATTTTAGACAACTGAATTAAGTATAATTATTCTTTTAAAAGTGAAGAGAAAATAAAGACTTTCTCAGACAAAAACTGGGTGGAGTTTTTTTTTTTTCTTTTTTAACCAATAGACCTATCTTGGAAGAAGGGTTAAAAGTTTTTCATAGAGAAGGAAACAAATGTAGTTCAGAAAGTTGGATCAAGATGAAGAAATGAAGAACTTTAGAAAAACAATAAATGGAGGCAAAGTAAGATCTTTTATTTTTCATTCCTAATTGATCTAATTGATAGCTTCAAAATAATAATAGCAACAATGTATTAGATGGCTATTATAGATTATATGGTTATATAACTTATAGCATAAATGAAATAAATGACAGCAATATCAGAAGGGACAGGAGAACAGAACTGGGAATAGTCTACTATCAAGTACTTGCACTGTCTGTGAAGAGGTATGGTGTTATTTGAAAGTGGATTTAGATTGGTTGCAAATGTACACTCTAAACTCGAGGGAAATTCCTTAAAAAATGATAAAAAGAAGTGTAGCTGATACACCAAGAGAGAAGAGAAAGTGGAATCATGCTTAATTGAAACCAGAGGAAGTAGAGGAAATTCCTTAAAAAATGATAAAAAGAAGTGTAGCTGATACACCAAGAGAGAAGAGAAAGTGGAATCATGCTTAATTGAAACCAGAGGAAGTAGAGGAAAAATAAAGGTGAAGACAAAAGAAACAAAGAACTGGACAACAAATAGGAAACAACATATGGTAAGAGTATCCAGCTTTATCAATAATCATTTTAAATGTGAGTGACTTAAATACACCAATTAAAAGATAGAGCAAATAAAATACAGAACCCAGATACATGCTGTTTACAGGAAATCTACTTTAATTATAAAGACACGGATTAAAATGAATGGAGAAAGATATATCATGCTAGCACTAATCAAAATGAAGCTAGGAATAGCTATTTTAATTTCAGACAAAGACTTCAGAACAAGGAAATTATCAGGAACAAAGAGGCATAACATAATGATAAAGAAGTTGACTCTCCAAGAAGACATGACGAGAAGAGGTAAGACCTATGCACATCACAGCAGAGTGTCAATACATTAGGCAAAACCAGTTAAAATTGCAAGAAATCAACACAAATTCACTGTTGTAGTTGGAGTTTTCAACACCCCTGCATTAGTAATCGAAAGATCCAGCGGGCAAAAAGTCAGTAAGGATATAGTTGAACTGAATAGCACTATCATCATCTGGATCTAATTGACAGTTATGTAATATTTCATCCAACCACAGGAGACTACACATTCTCCTCAAGCTCACATAGAGCACTGACCACAATAGACCACATTCTGGGCTATTTAATACATTTTGACAAATTTAAAAGAATAAATATCATAGAAAGTATGCTCTCAGACCACAATGAAGTTACACTGGAAATAAATTACAGAGAGATGGCTGGAAAATCCCAAAATATTGGAATATAAACAACACACCTAAATAAGTCATGGATCAAAGGAAAGCTCTCAAAATGGAATATACTTCAAACTAAATGAAAATGAAAACACTATTTATGAAATTTATGAGATGAAGTGAAATCAGTGCTTAGAGGGAAACTTATAGAATTCACACATCAGAAGAGAAAGCTTTGGAATTAATAATCTAAGTATATACAATAGGAAACTAGAAACAGAAGAACAAATAAAATCCAGAGTAAGGAGAATTAAAAATAAGGTTGGAGTAGAACTCAATAAAATTGAAAACCAGAAATCAGAAAACCAATGAAACAAAAATTTGGTTATTTGAAGAGATACATTAGTAAACCTCTAGCTAGGCTAGTTTAAAAAAAGAAAGAAGACACTAATTACTATTATTATAAATGAAAAAGATGCATCACTACTAATCCCCTGGATGTTAATAGAATAATGAATATTATGAACACCCCCACCCCCACACATTTGGTAACCTAGATGAACTAGACCAATTCCTTGAAAAACACAATCTGCCAAATTCACTCAAGGAGAAATAGATAATCTGAATAAGCCTATATCTATATCTAATATATCTATTAAAGAACTTGTATCAATAATTGGTAGCCTTCTAAACCAGATGAGTTGACTGGCGAATCATATATTTAAATAACTCATACTAATTATCTATAATCTTGTTCAGAAAACTGCAACAGAAACACTTCCTAACTCATCCTGTGAAGCCAGCATTATCCTAGTACTAGATGAGAAAATTATAAGAAAGGAAAATTCTGTAATTTGTCTCATAGTTCCATAGATGCAAAAATCTTCAACAAAACATTAGCAAATATAAGCCAACAATGTATAAAAACGAATTATATGACATGACCAAATGGGATTTATCTCAGCTATGTAAAATTGGTTCAACAATCAAAATCAGTTTCTGTAATCTATCATATCAGCAGATTAAAAAGGAAAAGTCACATGATCCTACCAATAGATGCAGCAAAACCATTTGACAAAGTCCAGTACATTCATGGTAAAAATACTCAACACACCAGGAACAGACAGGGAACTTCCTCAACTTGATAAAGAACATCCTCAAAAAACCTACAGCAAACATATATAATGGTGAGAAATTTAGATCTTTCCCGTTAAGATCAGGAGCAAGAGAAGGATGATTGCTCTCACTACTGCTTTTTAACATTAAGTCCTAAACTAATATGACTAACTAATAACTAACTACATAACTAACTAAGCCCTAACTAATATAATTAACATTAAAGTCCTAACTAACATAGTAAGACAGGAAAAAGAAATAAAAGCTAACAGATTGGGAAGGAAGAAATAAAACTGCCTTTGTTCAAAATGATATGACTGTATATATAGAAAATTCTTAAGAATCGCCAAAAAATTCCTGGAACCAATAAACACCAATAGTTGCAGGATACAAGGTTAATATAGAAAAGTCAATTGTTTTCCTGTATACCAACAATGAACAATAAAATTTATAATTAAAAACAATTCCATTTACATTAACACTCAGTAAAATAAAAAATGGTATAAACCTAACAAAATCCATGCAAGATCTATAGGAGAAAAAGGACAAAATTCTGATGAGTAAAATCAGAGAAGACCTATTTCCATGTTCATGAATAGAGGACTTAGTAATGTTAAGATGTCACTTCTTCCCAACTTGGTCGATCAATTCAATGAAATCCGAATAAAAATCCTTGCAAGTTATTTTGTGAACATTGACAAATTGATTCTAAATTTATATAGAAAGGCAAAATACCCAGAATAACCAATATAATACTGATGAGGAACAAAGTTGGAGAGATGACACTAACCAACTTTAAGGCTTAGTATCAAGTATTGTGATGAAAACAATATGGTAAGAATGAAACAATAGACGCGTGGATTAATGGAACAGAATAGAGAGCCGAGGAAATAGATTCCCACATATATAATCATCTGTTCTTTGACAAAGGACAAAGGCAATTCAGTGGAGAAAATACAGGCTTTTCAACAAATGGTGCTGGAATAGTTAGACATCCGTGTGCAAGACAATGCTAGATGCAGACCTTCCACTTCTCACAAAAATTAATATATACCATAAACCTAAATGTAAAGCACAAAAGTTAAAAGCTTGCAGAAGATAACATAAGACAAAATCTAGGTGAACCTGGGATTCTGATGAGCTTTCATAAGCAACACTAAAAGCACAATTAATGAAGTAAACAATAGATGAATTGAACTTATTAAAATTAAAGAAACTTCTGCTCTGCAAGATATTAAAAAAAATGAAAAGGCAACCTTCATACAGGAGAACATATTTGCAAAATACATACCTGATAAACAACTTCCATCCAAATATATTTAAAAGACTCTTAAAACTCAACAACACAACTTGAAAAGCAGACTAAAGATTGGAACAGATGTCTCACTAAAGAAGATGCAAAAATGACAAATAATGATATGAAAAAAATGCTCAAAATAATGTATCATTAGGCAATTGCAAATTAAATTGCAGTTTAAAATCATTGTATACTTACTGGAATAGCTAAAATCCAAAATTCTGACAATATCCCCTGATGGTATGTATGGCTGTGGAGCAACCAAAACTCTTATTTCTTGTTGGTGGGAACGCAAATGGTGTGGTTCCTTTGGAAGACAGTTTAACAGTTTCTTAAAAACTAAACATAGTCTTACCATATTATCTAGCAATCAAGTTTCTAGGTATTTGCCCAAATGAATTAAAACTTATGCCTACACAAATGTTTATAGCAGCTTTATTCATAACTGCTAAAACTTAGAAGCATCTGGGGTATCTCTCACTCGGTGAGTGGATAGACAAAACATAGTATATCGTACAATGCAATATTATATAAAAATAAAGAGAAATGAACTATAAAATTACAAAAAGACATGAGGAATTTTAAATGCATATTGCTAAGTGAAAAAAGCCAATCTGAAAAAAAAAAAGACACACTATATGATTCCAACTGTAGACATTCTGGGAAAAGCAAGACTATGGAAACAGAAAAAGGTCTGTGTTTACAAGGAGTTCAAGGAAAGGAGGGGATGGATGAATATGTGGAGCACAGGGATTGTAAGGGGAGTAAAACTATTCCATATGATACTCTAATGTGGGTATTTGACCGTGTACATTTGTCAGAACCCAAGGAACTGTACAACCTAAAGAGTGAGGCCTACTATAAACTCTGGGCTTTAGTTCATAGTAATGTATCAATGTTGGCTCATCAATTGTAATGATGCAACACATCATTAATGGGCAATGATATGCACTAATGCGACATGTTATCAATAGGGGAAGTGTGAGAGGGGAGAGAATCAGTCTATGAAAACTCTGTCCTATCTGCTCATTTTTTTTCTATAAATCTGAAACTGTTCTAAAAATAAAATCTACAAAAATATTATTATTTTGAGCCTGTGACTATTTTATAGCAGTTACACTCTTTTCTCAGTCAGGTAAACCATACCAACTACATCAAATTTAATATATATATATATTTAAATATATGATAGATGGGGATCCCTGGGTGGCGCAGCGGTTTAGCTCCTGCCTTTGGCCCAGGGCGCGATCCTGGAGACCCGGGATCTAATCCCACATCGGGCTCCCGGTGCATGGAGCCTGCTTCTCCCTCTGCCTGTGTCTCTGCCTCTCTCTCTCTCTGTGTGTGACTATCATAAATAAATAAAAAAATTAAAAAAATATATATGATAGATGTACTTATATATTTTGATATATTTTGTGTCTTTTCAACCATTCACTAAATGAGTACTTATAAAGTGAGATATCTACTGTCAAGTACTATTTTATTCTTTTCTATAGAATCAAAACCAATGTTTTCCATATATAATCTCTGAACTCCTATTTATCATTTGTCACACCCCTATGTTATATGTATGGATATAACAGCTTTAAAAAAATCTCGTTTATTTTCTCTCCTTCCCCTAGTTGCTAAGTGATCCTAGAGGATCCTACAGAATGTGTGTGCTCCTGCTCCCCATTTTGAGGATCTATCTATATAATGAGAAATTATGAATCGTGTGAAGGCAGAAAAAAAATCTTCTGATTCATCAAATAGTGTAATCATGTACTTTAGTGTTTAAAAGAGCTCTTCTGGGGCGCCTGGGTGGCTCAGTTGGTAAGCATCTGCTTTTGGTTCAGGTCAGTACCTCTGGGTCCTGGAACCAAGTTTCTACATCAGATTCCCTGCTTAGCGGTGAGCCTGCTTTTCCCCCTCTCCCTCTTCCTCTTTGTCTCTCTCTCTCTCAAATAAATAAAAAAAAATCTTAAAAAATATATAAAAGAGCTCATCCTGAGTTCTTTGGAAAAGAAGGAATCAATTTAACACAAATAATTTCAAGAAGAGTTGTATTATATAATGAAAGCAAACAACATTTTCTAAGAATAATTTGAAATTGGGTAAAATATACTACGGTACTGAGAATTGATGACTTAATGTTGAAATAAATATTCTTGTCTTGATTCACAGCATATATACCAGTAAAATATTTTAGAATAAAGTTTAATTGATGGATGATAAAACTATTACCTTATGTTGACTTATTTTTTTTTAAATTTTTTTATTTATTTATGATAGTCACACACAGAGAGAGAGAGAGGCAGAGACACAGGCAGAGGGAGAAGCAGGCTCCATGCACCGGGAACCCGATGTGGGATTCGATCCCGGGTCTCCGGGATCGCGCCCTGGGCCAAAAGCAGGCGCCAAACCGCTGCGCCACCCAGGGATCCCTATGTTGACTTTTTAAAAAAGGGTTCACAAAAAAGTTAAAGCTTTGTTCCTTAAAAAGTTCACATTTCTATATGTGTACTAAACCAATGATGGTTTTAATCTCCTGTTCTGAGTTTAAGAAAACACAAACACTATTTACTTGTTTTTATTTATATTAATTTCATAATGTCTTTGGAACTTGTATAATGAGAACATACAATGAAATAATAAGAATAAAGGATTAAAAACAGGGAACTTGAAAGAATGAGAAAAAAATCAAGAGGAAACAAAAGGTACAGACCCCGAGGACTCATATAATTACTATAATTTCATTTCAATTTTGATCTGAGTTTCACAAGGAAAAAGGCAAACAGTTGGTTAGAAAAGTTTACCATTTAACTGCATTTTTTGTGTGAAACAAAAAAGAAAGAAGAGCCTTTTCTAGCAGTAAATTTTAGAAGCAGCTTTATAAAGTTGGAGTGGGTTGCAAAAGGTCTATGTTTGAAGCCTTTTTAAAGTTACTATTAGTTGGGTATTCTTACAGCCTTCACATTCATATACTCATTGAACAAATCTTTACGGAATACGTACTATAATAAATCAGGCACTGCCCTAGGCATTGGAAGTAGACAAAAATTGCTGCATCAGCTCAGCTTTCGCCTTAATAAGGTGAGCCAGATAATAAGCAATATGCTAGGAAAAAAAAAAAACAAAAATAGAAAAAGGAAGGGATAATGGAGAATGTGTGTGGGTGTGGGTGTAGGTAGGGAAACTGCATTTTTGGAAGGGTAGCCAGGAAAGGCCTCATCCAGAGAGGGACATTTGAGTAAAGACCTGAAAGAGGTGGGGGAGACGGGAGGAAATGGTGGTTAGAGGTCCTGAGGCATATTTGAGGAAGGCAGGGAGGTCACTCGAGCTGGAGCTAAGGTGAGAAGAGAGTGGTGGGAGATGGAGTTGGAGAGGTAATGGAAGATGTCAGTCATCGAGAGGACTTTGGCTTTTTCTCTGAGGAAAACCAAGAGCCACTAAAGTATTTTGATCACAGGAGGTGCACTAGTTATCTACTTCTGCACAGCAAGTTCTCCTGGCTTAAGAACACCATGTATTATCTCTTACAGTCTCTGTGAGTCAAAAATTCAGGAGCACCTTGGGCAGACTCCCACTGATTCCCTCATAAAGTTGCAGTCAGATGTTGGCTGAGGTTCCAGTTAAGATCTAAAGATGTGATTGGGCCTAGAAGCTCTACATCCAAGTTGCCTTACTCACACGACTGTCAAGTTGGGTCTAGCTGAAGACCTCAGTTCCTCTTCACACGGGCTTTGCCATGGGACTGCTTGAATGTTCTCATGACATGGTGCAGCTTTTCCCAGGGTGAGAAATTAAAAAAGGTAGAAGTGTCATTGTCCTTTATGAAGTAGTTTCTGAAGTCACACACCATTGCTTCTGCAGTATTCTATGGGTCACAGGGTTCATCCCGCATTCCATCAGAGAAAAGCTTTCATAATGGCACGGATACCAGGAGTGGGGGATCACTGGGGACTGATTCGGATGGAGACTACCAGGGGAAAAAGGAAGAGAAGTACTGGAACAAAGGCCTTGCCTGGGCATGAGCGGACAGGATCTAGCACGGGAGCAGAGGTTAGCCCTTGTTAGGTACACAGAGAGGTCACTGATACTGAGTATGCAGATGCAATTGCAGGGAGGTGGGAAGAAGTGGTGGGAGTTTGAGCACATTCTCTTCTGTTTTTTTTTTAGTCTCTCCGTGAGATAGAAAACAAGGTCATAGGTCAAGAATGAGGACGGGGAAAGAGGTTTTTGGAGGTTCACATTTAAAGTATTTTAGTATCTCTCAAGAGATGCAGTGGTCCTGTTATATTACTTGCTTCATCATATTAATAAGGAGAAAAACTGTGGCACTTGGGGGGCTCAATGGTTGAGTGTCTGTCTTTGGCTCAGGGCATGATCCTGGGGTCCTGGAATCGAGTCCCACATCAGGCTCCCCGCAAGGAGCCTGCTTCTCCCTCTGCCTAGGTCTCTGCCTCTTTCTTTCTGTTTCTTTCATGAATAAATAAATAAAATCTTAAAAAAAATAAGGAGAAAAAAACCCCTCTTTTTGACCATTGTTGTATTCTAAGAGGCACAGCCTGAGTTTTAGCAAAGTGAATGGAAAACAACTCTGCTTGTTTTGTTTCATTTTAAATCTAATTTTTTTTCCTCTTCGGTCTTAAGAAATTTTTATGTTTATAACATGGAAACTTTTAGCTGTAAACATATTTTGATTTGCAATCAGATCACTTTTTTACTTCTGTTTCTGGAACAGGATAAAATACAGATAATTTAGTGTGCTTAAAGGAGACTCTAAAATATAAGACATGGTCTTTTCCTAGCTCAATCAGCCTGAGACCCCGTGGGACAAACCTGTAGACTAAATAAGTCAGGTTTACTGATTCATCAAGATGTGGGGGACTGCACATCGGAGGAATTGAAGAGTGTTTCAGCAAAGGAAGAAAAGAAAAGAGTTAAGGATTTTGCAGAAGAGTGGAGTTTAGTGCAATGGACACACAGTAGTGTTTCGAAGGGCTCAAAGCAAAATACTGCTGAATGTAAAGGAGCCAACATCAGTCCTGGACTGTGAAATGGTCCTTTCTTGGAAAGACTGTTAAAATAGAAGTAAAAAATAAAATAAAATAGAAGTCAAATGCTATATGCAAAGACCCACTATCTGAAGCCCTGCACATGGCCTGGAAATCAAGGCTGCTTCGCTGTGTCACAACTTCGCTCTTATAGACAAGAGTGGGATGTTTTATTCCTACTGAAACAAGAGTGTTTTTCAACAAGAAAACAGTGTTTTCTTTCAAACAAGAGTGTTTCTGATAGTCTATGATTTTAGAGAAGAAGATTTCTCAATAAGAAATCAGTAAATGCTCCAGTAATTGGGTTCTTATGGTATTTTATGGCTACAGATTTGGGAGAAATATTGTTTTCTGATAAATTTGCACTTAGCTTTACCTACAGTTCCAATTCTGGACTGATGAGTGGTAGAGAAGATTTTTGTTTTATTTTACTTTCTTACTTGATAATATTATAACTTCCTAGCTTAAAATATTGATGTACAAGTTGCTGTTTCTTCCTGGGTAATCTTAGTCAAGACACTTAAAGAGTTTGTACATAATTTCAAAAAACCTGTAGTGTAAGGAAGTTGAAAGAAATCCTCATCAGTGTTTGTTTTTCTCATCAGTGTTTGTATATAAAATTAGACTTCTTTTATTTTTAATTCCCAAATTACAATGCCTCCCACACTATGTTTACAAGACCTCAGCATTCAAGTGTCCTGCAATTATATCTGCCAATCTCCAAAGGAAGCCTCCCAGGTGTTCACACTTCAAGTGTGACATCTTCATATTCTTCCTTTCTTGTTCTAGCTCCCCCAGGCTAACAAGCACTACCATCCAAATAATCTAAAAAAAAATCTCCTGTTGTTGTGACTGATGAGTATGTGGCACCATAGCCATGTTCTCACAGCTACAGCTCACCACAGATGCAGAGCATTGTTGGTTCTATAAGGACCTTAGAGGATGTCTCTTCTCATTATGATATCTTCTTGATCTTGGAGCATTCTGTTCATGCTGTCTTTCAGGAAAGCTGCTTCTGTCTTCAATGCCTCATCTCTTACAAGTAATCCTCAAAACTTATAATAAACAAACAAAAAACAATAACGAAATCAAAGAAGTAAGTCAATCAGTAATAATAATAAAAGAAATGGAATCCATATTCTCATAGATCTAGCTCTGATTCTACCTTACGCAAGGACTCATCAAACCACAACACTTGACTTTAGCCTACAGGTCATCACAATTTCATCAAGAACAAAGGGCTTGCCTTAAATTTATATAGTTAAAGGGTTCATCTGTTGATTTTCTAGAAACAAGGGAACGGTTTGTCTAGGTACTTTAAAGTCTACATCTTTAGAAGATCAATAACTTATTATAGTGCCACATTCAATTAAAATTTTTTACTTAATTTTATTCATCGAAAATCTAAAGTCTCTTGACTCCAATCTTAGCCAGGATATCCTTTTGCATAAATAATCTTTAACATGCCCTCCAATGAACATTTGTGGCCTTTTATACCTTGCTAGTTGGCATGACCATGTGATTTTTCTTAATAATGTTTCAGAGGGTGAATGTCAACATAATACTTATGGTGGAATGACACAGGAGAAAGGTCATTGGAGGTTTTGATGAGAATCACAGAAAGGAAAAAAAATACATGATCTCATTTATATATGGAATCTAAAAAGGTCAAACTCAGAGAATCAGAGAAGCACAGTATAGAATGGTAGTTGCCAGAGCCTGGGGGGCAAGGAAAGTGGGGAAATGTTGGTCAAAGGGTACAAACTTTCAGTTGCAAGATGAGTCAGTTCTGGGGATGTAATGTGAAGTGTGATGACTACTTAATAATACAGTATTGTAAATTTGAGATTTGCTGAGAGAGATCGTAAGCATTCCACACCACACACACTCACAAAAGGTAACTGTATGTATGATGATGGATATGTTATAGCTTGATTGTGTTAATTGTTTCACACGGTCTACGTATATCAAATCATCATATTGTAACCTTAAATATATACAATTTTTATTTGTCAATTATACCTCAATAAAGCTGAAAAAACATAATAAAAAGAATACATGAAGGTGAAAAACTTAACACAGGCAACAAATCCAATACGAGCATAAAATGTAGTTCCTTTAAGTTTTGTCTTTACTAGCTTTGATTTTTCTCTCCACTGCTGGTAAGAAGGGAGGTTCACATTTAAAGTATTTTAGTATCTCTCAAGAGATGCAGTGGTCCTGCATTAACTTTAATTTAAAGCTTAGTCTAATCTGTTCACTTAAACAGAAGCTTTATCTAATACTCAGTCTCTCTCAGCAAATAAAAGCCATATAAATAGTGCTCAGTTTTTGAAATAACCTCCCCACACCTGATTTTTTCTCTCCCTTATGGTGTCCCTGTGTATGGGGGGAGAGTGTGGCTTATGGGACATCATGAACATGGAAGAGTCAGAGTCCTGAGATGTTACATCTTATGCATCCTTTGGTTTCCGGGACTGTGTCCCATTTCATTTCAGTCTTTTCTGCTGGCATCCTTGACTAAAGTGTAACTTTTGCCTTTTGCTTCCATCACTTAAGGGAAACTGTCAAAATCACCAGTGGCAGCCGCTTTGCTAAATCCAACAATTACTTCTCTGTCATTATTTATGTTACCCTTCAGCAGGATCTGTCACAGCTGATTTTCCCCTTCTTTTTGATGTTTGTCATTGATGTGGCTTCCAGAACATCACATTCTCCTTGTTTTTCTCCTATCATCAGAAGGCTCCTTCATCAATCTGCTTGGATGGTTTCTCATTTCATCCCTTTTAATATTGGAGTGCCCCGATTGCTCTTCTGAAATCCAGTAGCATATTTTGGATAGCTTACCTGACATCATCACCTAAATGTCTGAAAGAAAACTCAAACTTACCCGAACCCTGCCCTCCTCATAATCTTCCCTTTCTCAGTTAATGGCAACCTCATTACTCCAGTTGTTCAGATCAAAAATCTTGGGATCTTGAGGCTCTGCTTGTCCATGACTTTGTCTCTCACCCAATAGGGGAGAGACATAGATCAGGATTTTTTGCTCTTGAGGTCTTGCCCCTAGGATTCCAAACCCTTTTCTCTTCTCTTCTCTTCCAGTGTCACTCTTCTAGAGCACATAACCATCTTAAATTGTGCGTGATTGTTTTGAAAACTGGAGTTCTAGGTGATCTTAGGGATAAAATTATATATATAGGTTACAGTTAAGTTTGCAGTTTATAGTCCGAGGTGACACATATTGTACCCGATATTGTGCTGATAGTTTTAACAGGTCACATTTCCTTGGCCTTCTTTTGGCCCTACACTGGGCCTCAAATTCAACATGTTTAAAACATCACCCTTCCAGTAAAGGACATTGATAGCTATGTTTGCCCTTGGAATAGTACTTCCATTCTTCTTGGACTGTCCCTGTGCTTCCTCCTTGAGCTTCCTTGAATGCTGCTATTTTCTTACCTGAGTCTACCTCACTGGCCTCATTTGATTGGTTCAGGGAGGTAAACCCGGCCCATACCAAGCCAACCACAGTATTTCAAAACCCTGGTTACAAGTGATTGATTTATTATTTTATGATCCTAAGTGGGTCAATTAGAATCCTTTCTAGAATTTTTGAACTCGGAAGCACAGAGTAAAAGGCAGAGAGTAAAACTGTCTTTTACTCTTTGTGCTTCCGAGTTCAAAAATAGGGATAAAACCTTGTTTAAAAATAGAGATAGAACCAAGTTCAAAAATAGAGATAAAACCTATGAAAAGTAAAACTAGGGAGCTGTTGTGGCCACATTTCCAACAATGTAAAGAAAGTGGTCTGTAGTGAGAATGAAACCAATGCCCAGAGAGGCACAGGTGAAAGGTAGAGGACTAGTGATATTTCAGTCCCTAGATCTAGTTTTCCTGAGGCCCGGTTGTATCTCTAGGCTTTTGGAGGTATTAATGGAGAATCTTATGCTTTATATTACAGAGACCCAAGGCTAAGTAGCTCAGGGGAGAAAAAAGGAATTTGTTTTCTTATATGGTTGGGAAAGAGATTACAGTACTAACATGATCAGTGAAATAACTGCATTATACAGGCCTCTATTTATGCCTGGAACTGACACTTCAGAACCACTGGATCTCTTTATATCCATCTCTCATCTCTGCTTGCCTCAGCGTTTGAGTTGGTCTCAACTGAACTTCATGCAATTAGGCTTTTTCTAGGTTGCTGAGGAAGAGACTTGCAAGCTGCTCCAGTCTTTCATCCTTCCTAAATGGTAAACCCAAAGATAGAAGCTCTAGAGGAAGGTCTCTGCTATTTTAACAAAAAATCTCATGAGGGCTCAGCTCTCAGCCAATTCAGATTGGCTCAGCTCATGTCTTACGACCACCTCTGAGCTAATGACTATGGCCAAAAGCACAGGGTGCTCTGATTGGCTAGACCCAGCTCATATACTACTTCCATGGGCGTGGGTAGGTCAGACACAGCTGTACTCAAAACAGGAAAACCCTTATTATAAGGGATATTAAAATTTGTTTTAAGAAGGCAACACCATAGCTATCACAGTTTACTACATTATTGTTAGTTTAATCCTTTCTAGATTCCCTTAGATCTAAGGAATCCCTTAGATTCCAGCAAGAAAAGCCATTTCCTCCTCTAATCCATTTGAGTTATTTTTTCTCATTTGCAATCAGGAGTCCTGATGAATACACACTTTCTCATCTTGCTTTTTCTTCTTAGGTGCCTATTTCCCTGAATGAAAGTGTTTGCTGGACATGTGGGGATCCTCTTCAATTTCTGCCTTTCTCCCTCTCCATACCCAATTAAATATCCTATGTGAGTTCTAACTATAAAATATTTCTAAAACCTACCTCATTATCCCATCCCTATTGTCACAGCCGTTGTTCAGGCCTTTGTCATCATCTGCTTCATTTGCTCCCTTAATTAGTTTTCTTACTTTTAGTCTTGTTTCTTCCCATTCTGTCTTTCACTTTATTGTGCAAGTAAAATGGTGTCATTTCCCTGAATAAAATTTTCTCTTGGCACTCATTGCCAATAAGCTAAAAGCTTCCTGGTGTTGTGTACAGGAGCTTTTGTGTAGTGTTGCTAAGGTCCCGTGGTGTCCACGTCTCAGCATCAGTTCTTACCTGTGTATCACATTTACTTGGCTGCCATATTACCTTTGTCCTATTCCTTTCAGGTATTGCTTGCTGCCCTGGTCCTAAACTCCAATCTCATAATTGTCTTTTATTTGGTCTTGGGATGCCTTGATAACCTAACTCTTCCTGCCTTTATTATTTACCAGATTCTCAAACCTAGTATTATGCATAAATCTGCTTTTAAGAAGTACATAGATCTTTACCCAACCCAGATACATCGCATTAGAAATACTTTTTAAAATGCTTTTTAGAGACTCAGAAGCAGATAGTTTGGAGAAGCACTCACTTGGCAAACGCTATGCTTGAATCTCTCTACTGCCCACTATTGAAGTCCTCTGGTTCCTCTTTTCTACTTTGACTGGATTCCTCTACCTGAGGAATCCTATTCCTGAGGCTTCTGATTGGCTGAACTGTCCTGGAAGTCACTTCAGGTTTACATCCTGGTCATCTCTGCCCTGCACCCTTGTGCCATCAACTAGGAATCAGCTATTTCAGCCATTGGCCTCTCCTATAGTTATGTAGCCCCTTCATTATTGAACATTCTTGGATTTATTGTGTCTATTCTTGCTTTACCATCTATACTTCAACCTCTAGTTCAAGTGTAAATTAGTTTTCCCAACTAGTTTGGCTATGTCTCCCATCATAAATTCTCCTCCTCATTTGAGAGCCCTGAATTACCATTGCTCGATATTCACTAGTACTTTAAAATTATTGTAATGGTTCCAATTAGTGCTGTGCTTTAGCTGAGGGCAAGTTGTGTACATCTTTTCCAAATTCCATATTCAATAAAATTGTGTTGTTTGAAATTGGCTGTGGTGAGATTATATACATCACAGAAATCGGCAAATACTCAGAACCTGCTACACCCCCCCCACCCCTGAAGGACTGGTAAATGTTACCTGCATACCACTATTTCCAGTGGAAAACCAAGCTGTGGGAGTCTTGGTAACAACCTGGAGCACCTGGTATAACCCTTGTAGGTAGAAAAATGTGTATTAGTATAGACTAATAGCATCTGGGAGCAAAAGTGGACTGAGCCTGGACAGTTAGTAAGTTAAAAAGGAGAGAAGTAAGCTTCTAATCCTGTTCCAAATCCATTCCACTACTTCACTAATCCATTTCAGTTAATGGCCACAACATTCACAAGAACCTTGCACAAGCTATTTAAGCAACGTGTGTAGCAAGTCCCTCATCTATAAAATGGGAATGCTAATAGCATCTATCTCATAGGGTTATGAGGATTCAGTGAGCTGCGGATTGGCAAAGAACTTAGGACAATGCCTGGAACAATCATGATTTCCTGAAACAGTATATAAGTATTTAAATAATTGTGCAGGTCAAAACCCATAGAAACAGCCTTGCCTCCATTCTTTCTCTCATACTTATATCCAAACTGTCAGGAAATTCTCTCAGCTTGACTACATATATCTCAATCTGACCTCATCTTATTATCTCTACTGTGACTGATGTGGGAAATAAAGGCAAAAGAAAAATTAAATTTCCTTACTACCTACAGTCCATTGAAAAGTCCTTGAAACAGGCAGAGTGACCTTCCTCTAGCAACTCAGCTGCCTCAATGTTACTACTTTGCTAAGAGCAAGAGGCAATGATAGCTTAACCTCCAGGATCCTGGAAGTCTACTTGAACATATAAAAATTCCTTTGGGAACTTTCTTTATCTCTAAACCCCAAGACACATGTTGGCAATTATCCCCCAAGCATATGGCCCACCAGTAGACGTCCTGAAGAGTCTCATGATTGGGTTTTTACTAAAGAGTAATAAATGGCTTTTTCCTAACGATAGCTAGGCCCCTCAGAATCCTGGAAACCTTGTTTCCAAAATACCTGGGAAGCTTACACTATCCCTAACCTCTTCCCAACTTGAATGTATATAATGGGCCCTCCTCATGACCCCAGTGCAGCCTTTTCTGCCCACAGATTCTGTCCCCATGCTTTAATAAAACCACCTTTTTGTACCAGAGACATCTCAAGAATTTTTTCTTGGCCATTGGCTTCAAACCCTAACATCCTTCTTTCATTATGACTGCCTTGGATCAAGCCTATATCATCTCAATCTGAATTACTTTGATGGCCTACAGATGGTTTTCTGGCTTTCACTCTTGTGCCCCTACCAACCCCCCAGACTATTCCTAAAATAACAATCAGAGTGATTCTTTTCCATCATTTTTAGACCATGTTCACTTTTTAGCTAAAAACTTTCCAGTGGTTCCCCATTTCCTTAGGAGTAATAGCCAAAGTCTTTACAATGGCTCCCAGGTCCTTGGCCCTACTCTAAGCTGCCCTCTGACATCTCCTTCTGTGACATTCCCTTACTTAATCCTGTCTAGTCTTTCTAGCCATTCTTTAATGGACTAAGAGAGGAGAGTATAGTAGGGCTATGAATAAGAATGGATGAGAAAGCAAGAATGGACATTGTGAATGAAGTGGAGGCAGGTGTGGAGGGTTGAGTTTAAGTAGTACAGGGCAAAAAAGAGTCAGTAGAGTAGGAGCAGGTCAGGAATTTTGTCCAAAGCAAATCAAGTAAGAACAGGATCTGTACCCAGCCACTTGGAAATGGGCCTAATATGAAGGAGCCAAGAAAACAGCCCCAACTAATACCCTGCAGAGAAACTGGAAAACTTGAATGCCCTGGAGTCCTAGGTAGAAACAGGCCAAGTGTGGGCTGGCTTTTTTGTAGAAGTATTCAGTGTGAGAAAGCCTATGCATGTCTGGACAAAAAAATATTTCCATACCTGGTGGTATGTAGAACACATTCCACTAATAATATTGACCTGCCTCTTTTCTAGAAAAATGATGGGAACTGAATGTTCTTTGGGAGCAGCTGGAATGGGGCTAGGATGAGGGCAAGGGTTAACACAGCAAAGAACAAAACTGTGGCCAAGAGAACAATTGGGAGAATCAGCCTTGATCTAGCTCATGGACAGGTTTCCTTTTTTTTTTTTTTTTTTTTTTTTGTGCAGATAGAGAAGGCATAGACCAAGAGCAGACAATACTGAGTGCCATCTTTAAAATATCATCTTGGTAGAGCCAGGATTGTAAACCAAACAAGCATATGGTTAAAAATAAAACAAATTAAAAAAACAAGTCTTTTGCTTCTCCAATTTAAAAGCATTGCACTAAGAAAAAGATCCCAGAAAGGAATCCATTGGAATCCTACAACAGAATCGGGGTGGGATCCTGACTATTGTCTTACAGCCTGGCTTCATCCCCTGATTCTTATTTTCTGGTGCTGCTTTTAGTCTATGGACCCCATTTCAATACCATTCATGTATCTTTTTTGCTGTATTTCTCCTTCATGTGCTCATTGTTATCCCTTTGTTTCTAAGGTTTGTTACCCCTTACAGTCAGCTGGCTATGCCTCGTCTACTCACTACCCACTTTGCTTGGGTCTCTTTGCTTTAGGTGCTGTTGATACCATTTGATCTAGTATTTTAATTTTTCTCTTGCTGCCCTGTTGTTGCCTGTATATACCGACCGCATCCTGGTTTCTTGCATTCCATATCCTTGGGTTAACCCAGATTACCCTGATACATATCCATAGAGATAGACTGTGTCAACATCTCACGGCAGGATAGAAAATTCCATCATACCACATCTGTCCACCAAATAAAAGATTCTGGAGTGCTGACAAGGTCCAAGCTTGGTTTTACACTATGAAAATCGGGTCCAGCTGAGAATTTAGGACCTGGTGATGAACTGTGTGTGCTCATATGCAGTCGATGCTGTTGGTTTCCCATATAGTTTCCCACTAGCCAGTGTATCCTTCCCCTAGGTGCTGAGAGTACAGAAGCTAAGGCTTAGATCTACCACTATTTCAGAGAATCACTCTTGGGTGTTGGGAGCTGTCTCAGCCAGAGATACTTGGGAAATTATTCCTCTCTTTCCCAATCAGTCTACCTGCATTTGATTCCAAACCTCACCTTTGGTGTAGGATGGAGGTGGAGAGGAAGCATCCTATGTAATCACTGTACATGGTTCTCTGAGAAAGGTTAGGTGTCTGACTTTGTGCTGAATGGAATGAGTGGTGCCAATTAAAATGGTCTTGCTTCCCATCTTAAAATAAAATTCACCTTGTGACTTGTTTTTTTTTTTTTTTTTTAGTCATTTCAAACTTGAAAACCTTCCTCCAGCTGTGATTAGGGGATTATTTCCAGATGAGAGCTCTGATACATCTCTTGGACAAGCTATCAAGCTCATACTTCATCGGGTATGCCTTACCCCAATAATGACTTGTATCTTTTGAGGTATGATAGCTCCAGACTTATAAAATACAGGTAGGAGGTAGTATGTTAGCCCCTCACATCAAATTGCATTGATGTGAGGCTCTAGAGAGAGGTATTGGATTCTGTTTCCATGGAAACTGGTTCACTGCTCAAGGGGAAAACAGGACAGGAATTGAAGTCTGTGTTAATAGCAGCTCTAAAAATAATCAGTAATGTGTTGAAACAAAGTGAAACACCCAGGAAGGAATAGTAAAAATTATAACCACGCAGGGTGGGATGGAACAATACAGTGTTGTGCAAATATTATTACAACTACAATATACTTTAGGAATTATGGAATGGTTGATGACAAATACATTTCTGAGGAGAAACAGTTATTTCACTTGTTCATTCATTCAGATGACTATTGAGTACTGATTATATGTCAGCTCTGAGGTAGGGCCTGAAGATACAGAGATATGTCAGGATTGTCTCTATCTTCCAGGCTGTCATGGCTTTATAAGACAATGGAAAAAAAATCCACTACAGTTATAATGGATGTTTTGTTTGTCTACCTAACGCCATTTTGTTTTGCACTGTGCAGCAGTCAGGAGATAAGGATTTGTGTGGGATGGATATCACCACATCTGGCTCCAGGGGCAATTCAGAGTCACTTACAACAGTGATTATTTCAGCAATAAGCACATAACCAAGGTGTAAACCTATATGACACTCTTTTATCTATAGTGACTGCCTTCTGCGCAGAGCTGAGAAATCTTGTTTGATGGCTGTGAGATGCTTGTAATCTTTTTTTAATTTAATTTATTTTTTTTTACCTAGATGTGAAAGAGGGATCATGCAGAGTCTGTTGCTTCTTCAAGAAGCCACCTTGTGATCAGAAGGAAAGTCAGCCAAGATACAGCTGAAAGGACCACAGAGAAACTTAGCCAGACATGACTGAACTGGGTGGAAGCCACTCTGCCTCTGGATGTTGGAGTGAAACCAGCCAATAATATTTCTTTTTGTGGAAACTTGAGTAGGATTTCTGTTTTTTGTTTTTGTTTTTTTTTTAATGTTGTTGTTATTGTTGTTGTTGCCTGAACCCAAGAAGAGCCTCCAACTAATTTCAAATGAAAATACCATTGGGATGAGTGGAAATAACGGCAATAAGTAGAGGGAATTATTGGATGTACAGAGGAAGAATAAATCAAGGGAAGAAGAGGAGGTAACAACTGACTTAATCTTGGGAAAATGAGTGCAAGACAATCAAGTTTCCTGTACTGTGAAGTAGAGAGTTCAATTTTTTTCTGTCAGCATAGTGCCTGAGTGTAAAACTCTGTTACTGGCAAAATGGGTGTCTCTTAACCCAGGCTTCTATGGAGATGTAGCATGAACCCAAAGAAGCTTCAGCTCAAGTGCCCTTCACTTACACTTGCCCCTTTGGGCCTGGGATCATATAGCAGCCCCCCAGCTGCACATTAGCATTCTGGCTGCCCCAACCTAAAGGTCATTCTCTAAAACCTGGTGGTGTCTCTGGGCTGTGGGCAGGGTGAGGGTGGGCTGATGGCACCATTGCACTATTTCTACATTTTTCTGGCTTCTAGTTAAGAAGCCCTAGTAAACCCCATCAGGTACCTGGACCTTATATTTGACCTCAGTGATAATGGTAGGAACTTCTTTCTGTTCTCATCTCTGCCTTGAACACTATGGCTCTCTAGAACAGCATGTCTGCAGCCTGAAAGAGAAAATAGGCGAAGTATGGCTGAGCTAGACCAGCTGCTCCAGAAGCCACGTGTGTGCATGCAAGTGTGCATGTGTGTGTAAATTATTCCACAAGGTATACATATACAAAATCATCACATCTTATACTTCAGGTATGTACAATTTTGTCAGTTATACCCCACATAGCTGGAGAAAAAGGCGCTAAAAAATCAGAAATTGTATGAGTCACAAAATAATTGCTAAGGTGAAGGTAAAAGAACAGGAGTTTTATGGTCTTAGATTCAGTGCACAAGTGCTATTAAAAAACCGTAGCACTCGGGTGCCTGTGTGGCTGTCAGTTAAGCGTCTGCCTTTGGCTCAGGTCATGATCCTGGGGCCCTGGGATCGAGCCCCATATCCGGCTCCCTGCTCAGCTTACCCCTCTCCCTCGGCCCTGCTTATCATGCTCTGTCTCTGTCTCAAATGATTAAATAAAATCTAAGCAAAACAAAACAAAACAGTGACACCAACAACAAACTAGATACGAAAAATACTCTGCAATTGAAAGTTCCATAATCTGAATTTCTGTCCCTGCTCTACCTCTACCATGAAGCAGCCTGAGCAAGTGATTGACCGAGAGTTACTTTTTTACATTGTCAGTCTGTTTGGCAATACGGAAGTCAGCAAGAAAGATTTAAAAATAATTTAGTTAAGAAAACATAATTTTAAAATGATAGAATGATCTGTATCTTTGAATAATGCTGCTGACATATAAAGTAAAGAGGAGAGAGAACCTTGTACCGTGAAAACATCACCTAATCTGAATTCAAGAATTCTGATTCCGTCTGTGCATTATCATGCCTTTCTTGGGTCATTTGTTTATACAGTTGTTGATCTGCTTCCTCTCGAAAATCAGGGTGTTAATGTCAGTTTATCTCTCAGACCTCTCCCAGTTCTAAGATTCCACTGTAAAATACAACTATGCCTCAATTATTCAAACTTTATATTGTTTCCTTTATAAAAATGTTTATAATAATCCTTCCTGAGGTTCATAGTATTTCCTGAATCTGAAAAATCAAGGCTGTTTTTTTTTCTTCAAATACTGCTTTAGTCAGATTCTCTCTCCTTTCTTTCTATACCTCAGATTATTCTTGTTTTAAATCTTTTCTCATAACCATGTCTCGTATATAGTCCTTTCTGGATTTTCTATTCTTTTAACTGTCTTTGCTTCATTTCATATGTTTTCGTTTTTGTTTTTTTTTCTGACCCACCTTTCAGTTTACGAATTCTCAGCTGCATCTATTTTGGTTTTTAGTAAGTTGACTATGAGGTGTTTATTGGTAGTTTTCTTTCACATATCTTTTCTCGATCTCTGTGAGTTTTTTTTTTTTTTTTTGGAACTTTGAATTGATGTCTTTTGCCAGTTTGAAAATTCTCTGTCATTATCTTTTCCAGTATTGTTTCTGCCATATTGTCTTTCTCTCTTCTTCTGGACATCCAGTTGTACATTAGATCTTTGAGCTGTGTCCAATGTGTCTCTTAAACACTCAGTTTTTATTTTTCTCCATTTTACTGTCTGACACTTAGTTTTTATATTCCCTAGAGACCTGTTTCTGGTTTACAAACCTTGCATTTACTGTGTCCAATCTGCTTTAGAAACCCAAATAAATACTTTTTATTGCCTATGTATATATTTTTTATTTTTCATATTAAGAATGTCCATTTGATTCCTTTTTATAGGTCCCAATTTCCTACAAGTGAGATTTTCTCACTTCTCATCTTTTTTGTTCACCTTTGCTTTTTTAACTTTTATACTATTATATACTAATCTTAGTGTTTTAAAGCCTGAGTCACCTGTGGATTCTTTCTCTCTCTCTTTTTTTAAGAAAAATCATTGTCTCTATTTTATAGGTCAGGAAAATAAGATATTTTATGGAAAATGAAATCCATTTAATGGTGTGTAATACAGTTACAGGTCTTGAAGTAGAATTTGGTGTCTTAACCATCATTTCCCACATTTTAAAAAGATTTCTTTATTTATTTTAGAGAGAGAGACAGACAGACAGACAGGAGGAGCAGATGGAGAGACAGATTCTAAAGCAGACTCCCTGCTGAGCATGGAACCTGATGCGGGGCTTCATCCCATCACCCTGAGATCAAGACCTGAGTCAAAATCAAGACTCGGTCACTTAACTGACTGAGCCACCCCTTTTATTCCCCACATTTAATCAATAAACATTATTACTCTTTGGAGGATTCAAAAAAGTTGCCCTATTAAACATACTGAAAATAAACATTAAACACCGTTAAATGATGAGTAGCTCTAAATCTCTCTAACCTCTTTGCATTCATTAACTAGGACTCCAGAGTAAAAATAATTATGATTTTCTATTTTTTAAAAATATTTTGACTGGATAAAGTTTCCAATTTTGGAAAGAGATAAAAATTAATACCATGTGGTTTTAAACAGAAATATACCTTAATAGTCTTTACAGTATCCACATGACTGTTTAAAGTATAAACACATTTATCCTAAGACCTACATAGTAGGTAAAAGCCTTTTTTTTTTTTTTTTTGTAAAAGTCTTTTATAAAGACTATAGCACACGATAGTCATGTGGATACTGTAAAGATTACTATACTTGGTGAAATGTCTTGCCTTCCTTCATAATTTCTTTAACCTTTTTTTTTTTTTACAGTAAACAAATAATCTTCTAAAGTCTGAATCTTGTGAATACAGGTCATTTCCTGGTTAAAGCTGGAGCACCTCTCAGCAGTGAAAAATGTGATGGGCAGTCATTTTTCCCCTGCTTTCTAACGTATAATCCAAATAAAGTTTATAGAAGTTCAGAGAGAAGGACAAAATTTTCAAGTCTTCTTTTACAGATTTTATTTACTTATGCCAGCCAAATTTCTTCTGATAAGAAATTTTCAATTGCCTTTGGGGGAGATGACCACTGGCAGCCTACCACAGGGGCCATTTTGGTGCAGGAGCATGGGAAGAAATCTGGCCAAGCCTGGGCTAAGAGAAGTCTGGTGTGCAGTGAGGTGTGCTCCCAGGTGCCAAAAGTGGCCACATAGCATTGGACTGGGCTTCTCCAGGTAGCCATGACAGCAGCACTCCTGCTTCTATGGTGGCCATGTGGTTGAGGCCTGTATCTTTTTATTTCTTGCCTTTTCTCTTCATATTGATCATTTGCTTTTATTTTTAGTATGCTTATACTTTTCAGTTGCTTTTCAGATTATAGATGATAAACTGTAGAGGCTCTATATGATATTCTCCCAAAAAGGGTTAAGATTTTTAGTCAAAGAGTTACAGTAAATGATCTTGATCCTGTCAAGACTTGTTTTTCAGTTTTGTTATGCCTATTTTGGTTCTGCCTTGACTCATAGGGTTCAGGCCTGAAGTTTCCTCCATCTTGAATATCAATCTTTTAACACCCTGGTGCTGTCTGGTTGCTAAAATCCACCTCAATTCTTGAGCTTCTTGTCTGCTGTTTACCACACTTCTTCAGGATTGCTTTGCACATTCACAGCTCAGAAGCTGACCAACCATTCGATGGAAATTTGAATGCAGAGTTTTGAGCATTCCTTTGAATTCCAAAAGAAAAGTTTTTTTTTTCTCCAATATTTTGCTCCTCCAATCCCATCTCCTTTGGTATCCCCAAACTTATTCTTTGACTCCTCAGACCTAGGAGCTTGCTTTCTTCTTGAGCTCTTTCCACTCTTGCCACAATTGGGAAAGTGCCCTCAGGAAAATTCTGAGGTGAATGTGGAGTACATCTTGTGTGCTTTCCTTGCTCAAGGATTCTAGTTGCTCAATGTTACTTGAGCTGGTTTTTCAATGCTTTCAAAGCATTGTTTATGTGCTTTCCCAACATCTGAAGTTATTTTTGGTATAAAATTTAGTTCAACATAAGCTACATTATTAAGTCCAGGGCCAAAAATCTTATCCATTAAATTTTAATTGCAATAATTTGTTTTATCATCTCAGAATATTCTTTTTTTTTAAATTTTTTAAAAATTTATTTATGATAGGCACACAGTGAGAGAGAGAGAGGCAGAGACACAGGCAGAGGGAGAAGCAGGCTCCATGCACCGGGAGCCCGATGTGGGATTCGATCCCGGGTCTCCAGGATAGTGCCCTGGGCCAAAGGCAGGCGCCAAACCGCTGTGCCACCCAGGGATCCCTCAGAATATTCTTTTTAAAATTTCTTTTTAATATGTCATCATTATTTTTAATTCCTTTTTGTTGCATGCTCATTTGTTCTTCCTTTAAACATTTTTTACATATACTAAATTCATATTTAGATTCTAATAGTTCTAAAAGTTCTCAGTTTTTTCTTCTTCTTTGTATGCTTGATGGTTTTATATAAACTAATAAAAATTTGTGAAAGTTTTAAATTTGAGAGTCCTTCCTTTTTAGAAAACTTGTAAATAGTGGATTATATATGTTTTTCCTTATTTATCCTGGGTCTTGGTTTAAAGTAAGAATGCCTTTGAGAGTATGTAGCCTGACATACTGCTGAGGCAGAAGTTATATATTTTAATCTTGAATTATGCTCTCCATGGAAAACTTAGGAAAGCAATACAAATGTTTTGTGACATACTTATTTTTTTTAAGTTATATTTTATTGGAGTTCAAATTGCCAACATATAGCATAACACCCAGTGCTCATCCCATCAAGTGCCCCCCTCAGTGCCTGTCACCCTGTCACCCCCACTCCCCGCCCACTTCCCTTTCCACCACCCCTTGTTAGTTTCCCAGAGTTAGGAGTCACTCATGTTCTTTCTCCCTTTCTAATATTTCCCACTCATTTTTTCTCCTTTCCCCTTTATTCCCTTTCACTATTTTTTATATTCCCCAAATGAATGAGACCATATAATGTTTGTCCTTCTCCGATTGACTTATTTCACTCAGCATAATACCCTCCAGTTCCATCCACGTTGAAGCAAATGGTGGGTATTTGTCGTTTCTAATGGCTGAGGAATATTCTGTTGTATACATAAACCACATCTTCTTTATCCATTCATCTTTCGATGGACACGGAGGCTCCTTCCACAGTTTGGCTATTGTGGACATTGCTGCTAGAAACATCGGGGTGCAGGTGTCCCGGCGTTTCATTGCATCTGAATCTTTGGGGTAAATCCCCAGGAGTGCAATTGCTGGGTCAAAGGGCAGATCTATTTTTAACTCTTTGAGGAACCTCCACACAGTTTTCCAGAGTGGCTGCACCATTTCACATTCCCACCAACAGTGTAAGAGGGTTCCCTTTTCTCTGCATCCTCTCCAACATTTGTTGTTTCCTGCCTTGTTAATTTTCCCCATTCTCACTGGTGTGAGGTGGGATCTCATTGTGGTTTGGATTTGTATTTCCCTGATGGCAAGTGATGCGGATCATTTTCTCATATGCATGTTGGCCATGTCTATGTCTTCCTCTGTGAGATTTCTTTTCATGTCTTTTGCCCATTTCATGATTGGATTGTTTGTTTCTTTGCTGTTGAGTTTAATAAGTTCTTTATAGATCTTGGAAACTAGCCCTTTATCTGATATGTCATTTGCAAATATCTTCTCCCATTCTGTAGGTTGTCTTTTAGTTTTGTTGACTGTATCCTTTGCTGTGCAAAAGCTTCTTATCTTGATGAAGTCCCAATAGTTCATTTTTGCTTTTGTTTCTTTTGCCTTCATGGATGTATCTTGCAAGACGTTACTGTGGCCGAGTTCAAAAAGGGTGTTGCCTGTGTTCTCCTCTAGGATTTTGATGGAATCTTGTCTCACATTTAGATCTTTCATCCATTTTGAGTTTATCTTTGTGTATGGTGAAAGAGAGTGGTCTAGTTTCATTCTTCTGCATGTGGATGTCCAATTTTCCCAGCACCATTTATTGAAGAGACTGTCTTTTTTCCAGCAGATAGTCTTTCCTCCTTTGTCGAATATTAGTTGACCATAAAGTTGAGGGTCCACTTCTCGTTCTCTATTCTGTCCCATTGTTCTATGTGTCTGTTTTTGTGTCAGTACCACACAGTCTTGATGACCACAGTCAAGTAGTACAGCCTGAAATCTGGCATTGTGATGCCCCCAGATATGGTTTTCTTTTTTAATATTCCTCTTGCTATTCGGGGTCTTTTCTGATTTGTTTTGCGATATACTTAGATTCATCAAGCTTCTTAGACATGTAAAAGCTTTATCTGTAGAAATTCCAAACCCATGTTATTAAACTTATTTATTTAGAAATATGTATTTGAGAGGGAAAGTTACCTACTTGTTATCTGAAATTCAACTAATTTTAAAGGATTTTTTCCTTATTTAAGGAAAAGAAAAATGTCTTTTTTTTTTCCAGGATCCAATAAGGGGATAAGTGAAAATAAGCTTTGGTTCAGTTTGAAATTTATGATGGATTGGTAGGTGAATTATTCATGAAGTGAAAATGAATAATCTATAAAACTAATCAAGCCAGTCTAGTACTGTTACTTGGCAGATGACAAATTTGGCCAGATTAGAATTGTCATATTTGATGCTATGTGTAGGCATGATCTACAAGACAATGGGAAGACTTGACATCTGAACCTAGATGATGTGTCTGCTAGGTGTGGGCAGGTTCTAAGCGTGGTAGATGGGCAAGAAGGTGGAGAACTGACAGGGCTGAAAGTTTTAGAAGGCTATCTAGTCTGGAAGGTCAGATCCTATATGCCCCTTGACTGCTAGACCACTGAGTATATTTTTTGCACCTACATCCAAAGTGGCTTGACAAGCCTGTCACATAGTAGTCGCACCAAAACAAACAAACGAAAATTAAATAAAAAGTTCCAACAAAATAATGTAGGAGTCTAGAGATAAGGTAACAGGCACCTCAGTCTCTGAAGATCACAAGTTTCTTCATAATAGGGAGATATCTGCCAGGAGAACTGGAGAGATCCAGTTCATCCAATAATTGAATGACCTCTCCCCAGATCAGTATGTAAATGGGTACAATGAACTCTCAATCTCTCTTTGCCCATAATAACTGAATATTTCTAAGGTCTATTTTCCTCATCACAGTCCCAGTAGTGACAGTAGCTACAGAATTAACTTTTTGGTAATGGCTTTTATTTATTTATTCATCTAATCTTTGCACCAATTCTATGAGGTGCTATTATTAAATTGTTATACTACTATTATCATCAATCATTTTTGCCCTGGGAATATTGCTAAAGGCCTAGAAGGAGTGTGTCTAACCAGGCTGAAAGTGTCAAATTGCCTGAGGTTAAATTCTTCAAACTGTGGTCTACACTAAATACCTTATATGACAAATGCCCCATGATTCCACTTACATTGCCAAGGACCCACCTTGCTAGAGTCTCACAGTGGTTACCATGGACTAATTCTAAATACCAATGGCAAAAATGACCAAAGATTTGAATCCAAAGTAGCATGCCAAATATGGTCCTGATTAATTTTAAGCCCTTTGTTAAGTATAGAAGGAGATAGGGAGCAAATTCTGGATAATACGCTGCATTAGTAACTTGGTAAGAATGACAATTATTTCTTGAACCTGAAATTGTGTATTGATCAATGTTCTATCCATCAGTGTTTTCTTGGGGTCTCTTTAGAGAATGCCTAGTCATTAGCATCATCCTTGCAAGAAGAAAAGAGCAAGTCAATGAGCCATTATTTCTTACTGTGTACCATAACTATGCTAAGTACTTTATGTATGACATATTTTAGAATAGCCCAATGAGCTAGATAAGTATAAAAAGATTTTCACATGAGGAAGCTGAGCAAAATGAAATATTTTGGTGTCTTAGTTTGGGCTACAATAACAAATTACCTGGACTGGATGGATTAAAGAGCAGAAATTTATTTCTCAAAATTCTGAAGGCTGGGAAGTCTGAGATCAAAGTGCTAGCATGGTAGGGTTTTGGTGAGAACCTTTTCCCTGGTTCATGGATGGTTACCTTCTTGCTGTGACCTCACATGGCAGAGACCAGAGAGAGGAAGCGACCTTCTTACCGGGGCAGCGTTTCCATCTTGAGGGCTCTACATTCATGGCCTTCCCGAAGGCCCTGTCTCCATTTACCTCACGTTTACCTCATGTTGGTAATTAGTATTCCAACATATGAATTTTGAGGGGGTGCATTCAGTTCACAGCACTTGCCGAAAGCACCCAGCTAAGAATATTTTGTTTACAAATTCCTCAACTCAATGGAATTAAATTCAGATTTATTGTCATAAACTGTATTTCTGGCTATTTCTATATTATAAGCAATTGGTACAAAGATTAAGAAAAGGAATGTTGCCTCTGAGCTGGTGATTATCTCAATCAAGTTTGCTTTATTCCCCAAAGAACTGCAAAATAATGTGCATTCTTAACCAAAGCATTGGTTATTTCCTATGGAAAAATGATTGAGGTGTGTTACATGTAGGGAAATGATATGTTCATTCTTATACAAATATTTAATTTTTTTCCATGTGTTATACTGCTTTGTATCTGCTCGTTTTTTTACATTTCAAACCCCATTCCAGGCTTCTCAATAAAGCTTTTGGGCTTATAATTTTTGTCTATGCTACACATTATGTGGCCATGGGAGCCCTATGACTGTCTTTTGGAAAACAGTGTGATTTTCCTATAAAAGGTATCTTTATGGGTACAGAACTAATGATGGCTTGTAGAGGATTTGATTTCTTCCTGTAATTTCTTCCTGTGGAGGATAGTCCCTCCACACCCAGGAGTGTTCCTGGTTTTCGTTCTACTCTCTGTGATTGTTGTCTCTCAGATTTCTTCTTTTCCCAGTACCTACATGCTATGCCCTTGCTCCGAGAAAGGGGCTAGAATCAATAGGGCTGTGTAGGTGAGGGTGCCTCACTGGGCAAAACATGTGCTCTTAGTGTATTTTGTCTTTTCTCAACCAATAGATGAAGTGTCAACGAGGAAAGGAACTCTCATAAAGAGGGAAAAGTTCAAGAAAAACTACATAAATTACAAACGCTGTTTCAAATCTGCTTACAACTTTTTGGTTTATTTTATCCTTCCTCTTTCGGCATTTTTCTATCTTCCTCCTGGCCTGCCTCACTCTTTTTGGCCTTCCTCCATGAGAGCAATGGTTCTCAAACTTTAGCATGCATCAGATTGCCTGGAGGTCTGTCAAATACAGTTGGCCGAGCCTCTCATCCAGAGTTTCTAACCCCGTAGGTTTGGGGTGGGGTTCAAGGATTTGCATCTGTAATAACTTCCCACGGAAGTTGATGCTGATAGTCCAGGGCCACATTTTGAGTGATCATGGTCTAGGTTTTGTGCTTTATTATCTTAATATTTTCATTTGTTTATTCATTGTTTCACTCATTCATTTATTCATTCATTCAATATTTTAAAAATATTTTATTTAAATTAGATTTGCCAACAGATAGTATAATACCCAGTGCTCATCCCATCATGTGCCCTCCTTAATGCCCATCACCCAGTCACCGCAACCCCCACCCACCTCCCCTTCTGCAACCCTTGGTTTGTTTTCCAGAGTTATGAGTCTCTCACGGTTTGTCTCCTCTCTAATTTTTCCCCACTCCTTTCCCTTATGGTCTCTTTCACTATTTCTTATATTCCACATATGAGTGGAATCATATGATAATTGTCTTTCTCTGATTGGCTTATTTCACTCAGCATAATACCCTCCAGTTTCATCCACATTGAAGAAAATGGTGGAATTAAATAAATGTTAAGTGGCCGTGCATTGCCCTGAGTCTCGGCAGCCTAGGTACCAAGCACTCTTTAGTGGGAGTGACTCACATTGCACTGACTCTTACTCTCTCCTGCATAAAATAAGACCTCCAGCACCTCTCAGACAAGTATGCAACCGTGTCATAGGATAGGGTTTGTCTCAAGTGCTTGTCATCTGCTCAATTCTGGGTGCCACATTCTAGCTTCTCCTGGATGTTTTCTGTCTGTGCAGCTATTTAAGGGTGCCTCACAGGTGAGCCTGCTGCTTCTGCTGCCTTCCATGGGAGGCGTGAGGTCGATGCCAGGGGCGCTGCCTGCCAGGGCACCTGAAATTGGAAAGGTGGCCACAGAGGGATGCTCCCTGACTCTGTATCACCTCTCCTTGCCTGGAAACCAAAGTGGGCTGCTGCTGCCTTGATACCTCATAGGACAAGACATGAACATATCTTCATCTGTGCTTGCCTACAGTTATTTCCTGGGTCTTGAATCTCTAGAGCAGGGGAGGTGGGAATGGGTGGGTGGGCAGGGAATGTAATATTAAGACTCTCTGTCTTTTCTAATCCGGCTTCTCTAAAGGTTCATGAATCCTGAGCGTGCAGTTTCCACACCCCAGCAACTTCTCAGGTGTGCCATGCAAGTCTGACATGCAGTGGGAGACACGGCTGAGTCTCAAAACTGCTTGATGCAAATGAAAAAAAGACCCCAAATTTCTCTCTACCTTCTTCTTTTAAGGTGTTTATAAATTATAATCCTGTTGCATTTCTAATATGCCAAATTTAATCCAGTCCCGCCAGGGGGCCTTCCTTTCTCTAACTGTACTCTGCAGCTTATTTCTTTTATGCAAACAATGCCTTAGGTGAGGAGAAAAGAGATCATTTGTAGCTCTGCATAATCTTCTGCAAGGAGCCTAAGGATTAAGACAGCTTTATCCAATCTTTAGTCCTCTACATAGGCCAAAACCCACCTCTGTTTGGGTTTTCTATCTAAGCCAAGAATGAAGCCAAGAATGACCTAGGACCGGATGTCCTAGTTTCTGTGAGTGTGGCCTGGGAGTGGAAGTGGGAGGCAGAGTTTCAAGGCCTTCAGCACCCACGGCTGAAGTAGAGGAGATTAATTGCCTAGGTTGTCCGGGGATATTTATTTATTTATTTATTTATTTATTTATTTATTGAAAGGCAACTTTCTTTTTTATTGATTTATTCATGACACACACACATACACACACACACACACACACAGAGGCAGAGACATAGGCAGAGGGAGAAACAGGCTCCATGCAGGGAGCCTGATGTGGGACTCGATCCTGGGACTCCAGAATCATGCCCTGGGCTGAAGGCAGGCGCTCAACCACTGAGCCACCCAGGGATCCCCTGTCCAGGGGCTTTTAGAGGGAACTCAGGTGGCCTCTGATTTACTTAAGTCTTCTCTCACTCCATGATGAGTGCATGCATCTAAGCATTCCTGGGTTTTAGAATTATAAAACAAGTGCTGGTTATTATAACATGCATCAATTATCTAATTATCCAGGAGTAAAATAACAACCATATAAAAACGCTATGGCAAACGTATGTCAAATCGGCTGTCATACGTTTTATTAGTTTCTTGTATTATGCTCTGTCCATATAGACACTGCTCAGTTTCTGGCCATGTGGCAGAAGCAGCCTGACGTGATCACAACTTTATAGAAACGAAATACACACTCCCAGGGAAATGAAACTACATGGATAATTATTGCAGTAGATTTCTATGTTGGGAAAAGGCAAGGAGGCTCGTGTTCTTCTTTGCCAGATTATAAGAGCAGATAGAGGGGAGAGCACCCAGTGCAATGAAATGCCAGGCACTGGGACCCCCTGGAAATATGCCTATCTGGTGCCCTCCTGGTCACACATGAGAGATCAAGCTATGGCACTCAGCGTCACTTTATAGATTTGTAAGGCTAGCTCTGAGTAGACAGGTAGTTCTCTTTGAAAGCGCCTCCTACCTGGCAAGTAGATGTAGGGCTATAGGTGAACAGGAAAGATCCTTCAGTGACCCAATAATCAAGTGTCAGATGGAAGTGCACACATTTTTTTTTAATACAATAGAACACAACGACTGTAACTTCTTTTGCATAAAGCCAGATATAATATAGAGCACTATTTAAGGGGCTACAAACTTCTTGATCCCAATCAAACACCTTTATGACAAAATTTCAAAGATCATAAGGCTAAGAATTCTCCAGTGTTAGGACAGGCCAGCTTGGCTGCCACCCAGGCCTGTTATCAGAATGGACAGCAAAGGTATTAGCAAATTCCGTATAATAAACAAGACAGAGTTCATACCTGAGAACCTAGGCGAAAGCCAGGATTGTACATTTAGAAGGGCTCTAGGTCCTAGAGAGTCAGGAAGGTTTGTAGCAAGGGTCAGGGACCCAGTGGAAGGGTCTGGTCAGCACAGAGCCAGGAACAACGTGTTCATTTGTAGGTCTGTAATCTATGTAACAAGCATGTGCAATAACAGCAGGGAGAAGCTTGAGAGTTTTTCAGTCACTGGAGTCCTAATTTATTTCTCCTCATCCCTTTCTGAATGGCTCTGAGGAGGTGGATAAGCTTGGGCCCACGGTAGCCGCAAAAGGTAGACCTGACAGGAGGAGAGAATTGAGAAATGTGACTGCGAAACTGGAGGCCTAGACACTGTCCCATCCGCTCCTGGGGTCCTCCCCGCCCGAAGGAGAAGCAGCCTTCACTGCACTTGAGCTTACAATCGGAAGCCTTGAAAGATTTAAAGATTACTGCCAGTGAAAACGAAGACTTATCACTTGACTGCAAGAAGGTGTTAATTTGTTTCTGAAGTGAGCCATTTAAAAAAAAAAAGATTTTAGAATTTTATTTGAGACAGGAGCACAAGGGGGCGGAGGAGCAGAGGGAGAGGGAGAAACAGACCACCCCCACCACCCCTATCCCCCTCCACTGCCCTCCCACAGGGAGCCCAATGTGGGACTCCATCCCAGGACCCTGGGGTCATGATTAAGCCAGAGGCAGATGCTTAACCTACTGAGCTACCCAGGCACCCCGAAACTAGCCATTTAACTTCTAGAAGAGTGAATTATAACCCCGCACATTGGAGGTTTTCCAAAGCATGGATTGCTGACCTCGACCTCAGACCAATTAAATTAGAATCTCTGGGGAGGCGGATGAAGCCTAGGTATCTACATATTTTTAAAATTTTCAATGATTTTAGCTTTCTTTAACTTAAATTTACTTTTAAAGGATGAAAGGATCACAAACTGTTCATCGTAAATAAAATTATGTAAAAAAATTCTGACTTCTACTCCCTCTCTATATAGTGTATACAAGATATAAAGAATATAAAGAGAATATTTGTTTACTTACTATCTTTTTCATAAATCATAATGTATAGCCAATAAATTGTCCCCAGATAAGCATCCTTTCATAAATACCATATAGGCCAAGAAAACGAACACTATCAGAGGCTCCAGCCCCTGCTCATGTTGCTTCCCACCATTACCCTCTCTTGGCTCCACAAAGCTATAAAAAGTTTTCCAGGAAATTTTAATGAACCATATCATTGTCTTATTGCCCACCTTTCCACTTTGTTTTCTTCATGTTTTTTTTTAATGACGAGAAAGTATTTTAGGTATGAGGATTTGATCTCTCTGATCAAATGATATTAATACCAATAACAAATAATTGGAGTGTTCTATGTGTGCTCACATGTTACCTGTGAATGTTCTATTGCGACAGCAAACTTTCAAGCCATTACTCATTCAAGGAATGTAGGCTTCTTTTCTTTTCTTTTCTTTCTTTTCTTTTCTTTTCTTTTCTTTTCTTTTCTTTTCTTTTCTTTTCTTTTCTTCTTTTCTTTTCTTTTCTTTTCTTTTCCTTTTCTTTTCTTTTCTTCTTTTCTTTTCTTTTCTTTCTTTTCTTTTCTTTTTTTTCTTTTCTTTTTTTTTCTTTTCTTTTTTTTTAAGATTTTATTTATTCATTCATGAGAGACACACACACAGAGAGAGAGAGAGGCAGAGGGAGAAGCAGGCTTCCTGGGAGGAGGGGTCCGATATGGGAGTCGACCCCAGGACCCCAGGATCACACCCTGAGATGAAGGCAGGCCCTCAACCACTGAGCCACCCAGGTGGTTTATTTTTCTAAAACGAAATTAAACTTCTTTCTTGAGCTCCATAGCACCGGATGGTAGAAAATACCTTCCTGTTCAGTTTCGACAGTGACCATGAGCAATAGATGGCAGCTGCTCCCCATTGCAAAATGAGGGCCCACCACGCCAAGGGAATAAGTGGCCACACTGTGAAGCCTGAGCTTGCTGAGGCAAAGGATGGTGATTGTGCATATGGGACCACTTGTGGGGACACAGGTCCAAATGAGAGAGCCACCCTGTTGGCCATTTTAAATGCTGCCCAAGGAACAGCCTGAAGGGAGAAGGTGACCTCAACAGAACAGAGGGCTGCTAGATCCCAAGGGGCTGAAGGGACATCAACAGGCAGCCAGAGAGACAATAACAGTGGTGTTTTGAAATGACCGCAAAATGCCCACCAGATGGTTAGCTTTAATACCTGTGCTGAGCCCGGAGAGCTTATAAACCAATTCATGACGATACAGTGGAGGGGCAAGAACATTTGCGCTGCCACTACTTTTCCGTCCCCACTACCCCTCAACTCTGGAATAGCCAGAGACAGACTCAGAGTGGGGGCAGTGGGTATGCAGGTGAGGGACAGACGGTCTAGACAGGAAAACAAAACAAAACAAAAAACCAATCTGGGATGGATTTCCTCTCCTCCTTACAGTAAGCTTTGGCCATGCTTTTTGAGGGACGGCTAATTTCTGGAAAGGGAAAATACTTTAAACTTAAAAAGCATTTGAAAATTTTGACTATGTTTGGATCAAACATTTGGGTTAGTTTATGTGCAAATTATGTGTGTGTATGTGGAGACATTTAAAAAAAAATCTAAGTATGACTAGAAAAATCATGTCTCTGTGTTTATCCAAAGGAGTTGAGAAGTGCTCCTAGGCCACAGAGCAGGTTTGAATCGGCAGTGGGGAGAACGATGAAAATTATTTTCTTTTCCTTTTTTTCTTCTATTTTTTGTTAGAGAAGGGGAGAGAGAGAAAGTGAGTGAGTGGGGGGCAGGCATGGGGAAGGGGCAGAGGGAGAAGGCGAGAGAGAATCTCAAGCAGACTCCCCACTGAGTGTGGAGCCAGATGTGGGGCTCGATCTCATGATCCTGAGATCATGACCTGGGCCGAAATCGAGAGGCTGACATTTAACTGACTGAACCACCTAAGGACCCCGATGAAAACTGTTTTCTGATTATATCTGATGAGCATTCTCATCCACTGTGTTGGTTTTATCAATATACTGACTATCCCAATAATTCAATGCGTGTGTTCCTAATTTTACCATGACAGCCTCGCCCTGTCAAGCTGCCTGGGCTGGGAGAGGGCCTCTGAGAAGTTCAGGAAGGCGCTGGGGGAATAGAAAACATTGACTAATCTTTCGAATTGTCATTCAGGTCACCGTTATCTCATTGAGCCACCACAAGAAACTGATGGAGTAAATGCTAGTCTTAGGGAAACTGAGGCTAGAAAGGGAAGGCTGCTTGTCACAAGGACCACAGCTAGAATAGGGGGAGGACTGGGAGCCAGGCTTTCTCCTTGTGGATCCCACTCTGCAAACAGCCCACCCTTCAGCCTCTGCCAGTCCCTCCCACGGCTGCAGGTGGGGGCAATGTGCTGCTCTTCCAATAAAGAGACCTTTGTCGCAATGAGGGGCAATCAAGCAAATTTACCAACTCACTCAACTCTCATCTATCTCTGAAACTAAAAGTTTCAACTAAAAGTTGCTTTAGAGGGACTCTGGGGGGCTCAGTGGTTGAGCGCCTGCCTTTGGCCCAGGGTGTGATCCTGGGGTCCCGGGATCGAGTCCCACATCGGGCTCCCTGCATGGGACCTGCTTCTCCCTCTGCCTGGGTCTCTGCCTCTCTCTCTCTGTATCTCTCATGAATAAATAAATAAAATCTTAAAAAAAAAAAAAAGATTCCTTCAGAAACAGCCAGTTCTATCTGCTTGTTATAACCTGGCTTCTGCTTTTAAATTTAAGATGCACTTTTAATTTTTAGAACCAGGTCAGTTATTTTTCTGGATATGTGAAAACTATACTGTTACAAAAAGCAACTCAGTCACGGCTTCCTTTCAAGAAGTTAACATTTACTACCTAGAAAATAATTCTGTGCTTATGGAAGTGAGCGTTTAGAATTTTTGGAACACAAAGAAAAATGCTTGTAGAAGAATGCTTGAAGTCTCAAGAAGTTTAGCCGAAATCCACAGGTACTTGTGGATCATGGTCGGTATTGGAATTGTTCTTCGCCTTCCTCCATGTGGCAGGATTTTGAAAAAAGAAAGAGAGGTCTGAGTTCCAGTGCTAAAGTAACAGTTAATTTTTTTTTTTTTTTTTGGTATTTTACCACTTGGAAGCTTATTCTTTCCTTCTCTCTCTGTTTCAATTCCTTGATCTTTTTTTTTTTTTTTTTTTGCATTGTTAAATGTAGTATTTTAGGATTATACACCATACGCTCCTCTCTTACCGCCCCCTGGTAGCACAGACTTCTTTTCCAGTGGGGCAAACAATCCCTGTCACCTTGCTACCTTCTGATTCTGTTTGCCCTGGAAGCAATAAGAATGGGCTTAAATGAGACCCAGAGGTCATCAACCCTGCCTTTGTGCCAGGACATGCAAACTCCCCAAGCCAATTACTAACCTGTTTTTAAAACCCCCTCTAATCAGGAAGAATCCATGACTTCTTTTTGTGAGCTGTTGCACTGTGCAAGAGCACACTATAAACGTGCTCTTTATCTGTGTGTCCTCTTATCTCACCGTTCTATTTTTTCCTCATTTGAGTTAACCCTTTCTTACCTTTTTATGAACCTCTAGGCCTTCTCAGAAGAGGTGGGAGACAAATGTCACCCTGTACACAGGCAAGACGGTAAGGTGAGTCGTAGTCCCTGGGAACCTTGGTGCCAAGATCTCCAGCTACGCTGGATGCACAGGAAGGTTCTAGCATTCCTCATTTTATAAGGTATTTATCTGGCTGCTGCTAAGCAAACATTCTCAATCCTTTTGAACTCCCGGAGACTGCCATTTCAGAGTCTGTTTCCAAACAGGACGCTAGAGGGCTCCCAGGGGTTAAAAATGAGTGGAAAATGCTCTGAATGAAAACTGCTTCTGTACGGCATTGGCTCCCCCCCCCCCCCCCAGAATTTAAAAATTAGAGTTTATATTGCAAACTATTAAAAAACAAAAACAAAAACAAACCCTGACGCGTCTTAAAACTGGGTGACCAGCAGCCAGTTTACAAGGAACCGTTTTTGCTTTGCAATCGGTAGTTTTCAAGGGAGCTTTTAAAGCTGAGCTGAAATATTTGAAATGTGGAACACTCTTGACCAAGAAATATGTTCTACTTACATGCCTCAGCCTCTAAAAGTTCTTTGCATTACAGTCAGGGATTGCATTCTTCCTGGAGCCAAGCGTGGGGCCAGCTGTGTAAGTAAGGTTGCTTCTGAGCTCTTCTTCTTTTTTAATAATTAAGTGAAAAAATAGAGCTAGAGATCCCTTTATTTTCTTTCAGCTGACTTTTGTGGGAAGAGGAGGAATGAAAAGCAGTTAGATTTGTGGTGTGTGTGTCTGTGTGTGACTGCATAGACGTAACTTCTAAGATATACGGACACTTACAGCTTTCTATTAGAATAATTCTTACTGTAGGATGATGAAACATGATGAAGGAAAAAAAACAACAACAACAACTGTGCTATCAGATTAAGAGAATAGGTTTCTGGATTTGAATGCTAATACTTGGTGCTTCTGCCCAATGCGTAATGCAGGACTTTCACGAATACGCATGGGATGGCTACAGATTATCCTTTTATTATTATTATTTAAAAAAAAAGCATCTTTAGTTCTCTTAAATCATTCCTAAACTTCAGAAAGCGCCTGCCAGATTTTAATACTTTTCTCTCCGCATCAAATTCAACGAGCGGCCACAAGTTCTCAAACATCCTTGGCTTTTCATGGTTCGTCCTCACTAAATTTAAACTGCAAGTGGAATCTGGACATCTGTGTCGTTTCGCTTTTTTCAAACTTCATCCTTTTAAAACAAACCATTTCACGATGGGGAGATCTGCGAGGAAAGGGTTACTTTTTCCTCTTGAAGAGGAACCGAACCAGTTTGCGACCGTGACTCAGGTCTGTTCCCATTCATTTGCAGGAGCCAGCGCCGCGTGCGCCCGGGGAGGCGGCCGGAGCGGACGAGGCTGCGCCCTGCGCCCTGCGCGCTGCACCCTGCGCCCTGCGCGCTGCACCCTGCGCCCTGCGCCCTGAGCCCTGCGCCCTCCGCCCTGAGCCCTGCACCCTCCGCCCTGCACCCGGCGGCGGGGCCCCGGGGCGCAGGCCACGCTCCGCGCAGCATGCGGGCGCCGCGCAGCGATGACCGGCCCGCGCTCGCCGGGGCGGCTCCTGACCCGGCTGCTGGGCGCGCGCTGCGGCCCGCGGCTCCCTAAGCTGTGCGGCGGCCGGCGGCCCGGGGCGCGCAGGACCCTGCTGCTGGGCACGGCCTGCGCCATCTACCTGGGCTTCCTGGTGAGCCAGGTGGGGCGCGCGGCCCCGCGGCCCCGGGACGCGGCGGGGAGGGCGCAGCCCCGGGGCGGCCGCGCGGCCGGAGCGCCCTTGGCCGAGGGCCCCTGGGCCGGCACCGTCGGCGCCCCCGAGCCCCGGGGCGCGGGCTCCGCGCTGCCGCTCAACGTGGTGTACATCACCCTGCGCTCCCGGCGCAGCAAGCCCGCGCACATCCGCGGCACCGTGAGGCCCAAGCGCAGGAAGAAGCCCGCGCTGGCGTCGCCGCGCCCCGGCCCGGGCCGCCACGTCTCGGCCGCCCCGTCCCCCGGGCCCCGGCGCTCGGCCGCCCACGCGCCCCCCGGGGCTCGCACGCGGGGCTCGGGGGCGCCCGCCGGGGGCCGGGAGAGCGGCATCCGGATCTACAGCGAGAGCGCCCCCTCGTGGCTGAGCAGAGACGACATCCTGAGGATGCGCGCGCTGGCGGACGGCGCGCTGGCCCGGGCCCCGGGGGGCCGCGCGCACCTGCTGCTGCTGGGGGCCGGCGCCCCGGGCTCCGCGCGCCGCTGCGGCCCCCGCGCCTGCGGGCTGCTCCGGCGGCCCCTGGACCTCAGCGAGGTCTTCGCCTTCCACCTGGACAGGATCCTGGGCCTCAACAGGACCCTGCCGGCCGTGGGCAGGAGATCCGAGCTCATCCAAGGTACCAGCCCCCCGGGGCGGGCGGGGGTGGGCTGGGGGGGGGGCCCGATGTGCAGCTGTTGGGGGTTCGGGTGGCCCTTGCTCCCTCCCGAGCTGCTTCCTCCACCGCCCCCCCCCCCCCGCCTCGCACCCGCACAGCGGCTCGTCCCTCCCGACGCGGGGCGCCCCGCATCTTCCCGGCTCGGGGGCTCCCGGGAGGGGCTGTCCTGGGCGCAAGGGGGTCCCCCTCCGCGCGGCCCAGGGGCTCATCACATCTAATTAAAGCCAGTGGTAATTAGCATGATGAGAGGAGGCGGGGTGGAGGCCAAGGACTTGCTGACAGGTGTGTTATTAGGTCACTATGCGAGTACATAGGATTCCATTCCTTAGGAGTTTTTTAAAAGTAAAGGGGAAAGCGGTTATCCTTCTGCAGCAGATGCAATCTTTATCTATCATCTATCTATCTACCTATCTATCATCATCTATCGACAGAGAGACACAGGCAGAGGGAGAAGCAGGCTCCATGCAGGGAGCCCCACGCGGGACTCGATCCCGGGTCTCCAGGATCAGGCCCTGGGCTGAAGGCGGCGCTGAACCGCTGGGCCACCCGGGCTGCCCTGAAATGGAATCTTTAAAAGGCCCAGAGCCTGGGGACCTGGGCGGCTCAGCGGTTAAGCATCTGCCTTTGGCTCAGGTCATGACCCCGGGGTCCTGGGATCGAGGCCCACGTCGAGCTCCGTGCATGGGGCCTGCTTCTTCCTCTGCCTGTGTCTCTGCTTCTCTCTCTCTCTCTCTCTCTCATGAATAAACGAGTAAATCTTAAAAAAAAAAAAAGGCCCAGAGCCAGACCACGTTAGAGTTGGCCCTTTGATTCTCTTACAATGGATTTAACCCTCTTACTTTACAAAGAAAATGAAGCAAAGATAGGTGATTTGTTCAGTGCGTATAGTAACCAGCTATACAGTCTCGTTGAGCCTATGAGTCTTATTTATTGAGCCTGATTTCTAAGACTCTGTCACGTGACAAACATTTTGGCAGGTTCTGGGCTGTGTGGCCAGTCACTTTAGTTGCAGGCAAAGGGCCTGGTCTATGGCCATGCTCGTGCCACGTAAAGGATGTTTTCCGAACCTTAAGGCTGTTCCAGGCTTTGCAGACAAGTAGGGTGGGCCAGCGACTTCTGTTTGGAAGCACAATAATCCCAGAAGTTGCCAGTGTGAATCTGGGCTGGCTCGACAGGCTAAAAAGGACCATGAGGGGATTAAAAGCTTAAAGAGTATTTTTATTTTATTTTATTTTATTTTACTTTTTGTCATAAAATTTAGCATTGTACGGAGTCTGGAATGGGATGAATTAAAATTCTTGGGCGTGGCCAAGATCTAAACTGCATTTCCAATGGCTTTAGGATTATAATTTAGTCTTAAAATGGATACTTCTTGAAGTACCAGCGATTTACTTAGAAAGGCTTGGCATTTCTTACTTATCCTGGCTCGTGTCTAAGAGCTTCAGATTCACAGGTATGTTCTGATGTCTCAAGTTCATAAAACAGCCCGCTATGATTAGGGAGATGTGCGATAACCTCTCAAATATTTAAAAAAAAAAGGTTGGTAAAAGCTCATTTTTCTTGGGTGCTTAGTATTTGCTAGGCACTATAGTAATCGATTCATATAGTTGATACATGTCCTGACCCTCTGCTTCTCACGATGGTGCCATCGGGTAGGTACCGTTATTATTTCCTTTTGGTACGTGTGAAAACTGAGGCTTATTTAGCTAAACTAATTGACCTCAGTTTCCACAGCTAGTTAATGGCTAAGTTGGGTTCCAAACGCAGACTCAGAAAATTGCAGAACTTAAGGTTCTTAATCCCTGGCCTTGGGTGGCCCTATAAGTCCTCATCCAAAGTAGACCACCATGGAGTAAAAGAAGGTATTGGTGAGCATTCAGAGAACAGGCATCTGCCCGATCTGTCCTGGGCAAAGCAGAGCACAGCATGGGGTCACTCTTGTTGTCCTGTACTGCCATTCACTGTCATGTCTGAAAGGCCCCTGTCACAGTATCTCTGAATGCCTCAGTTTCCCCAGCTGTAAAAGGACAATAATACCTACCTCATGAGGTTGTCGTTAGTTAATATGTGAAAAACGCATGGAGTGAGGGCTTGTCAGACGGTAGGTCTTCAATAAATATTGACTACTTTTGTTACCACATGACGCGCAGGAGGGACCAAGTTTATGGAATTACTTATGTGGCCTCTAAGCCTCACGTATCATTTCTTTACGTGACACAACCGGGTCTAAAACCCTGGTCTCTTGATTGCTCAGTTAAAGTTTTTAATATCAGGATTCCGTGTATATATTTAGCCCTGTGCTCTGAATATCCAGAATCTTTGTAAAAAGATTTTTGTTGGGTTATTTTAGAGAGAATGAGAGAGAGAGAGAGAGAGAGAGAGAGAGAGGTGGGGTGAGGGGGCAGAGGGAGAGAGGGAAACTCAGGCAGAGTCCCTGATGAGTGTGATGATCCTACAACCCTGAGGTCTTGACCTGAGCTGAAATCAAGAGGCGATGTGGACGCTTATCTGACTGAGCCACCCAGGTGCACCCAGGATATCCGGCACTTATGGGGATGGAGAGGGCAGTTGCATTCGATATGATGGAGGGGTTGGTTTACAATCCCAGTACATCCTGGTGTTCTCCCATTTCAGATGTAAGTGGTGATGGAAAGAACCCAACAAGGTGCTATCAGCATGACTCTCAGTGTGATGACTTAAATGCCCAAGATTACATCTCAAACAATGCTAGATCTTTCCTTGTTTTTTTTCTTTAACACCTTCTCCTGTGTGCTTATTTAGAGACGTAAAATCAAGCCAATTTCCTTGGGAGTCTATGACCTGATTTGAATATAGGTATGAGTCCTCTACACAATATAATTCTACTCATGTAGGCTATTACATGGAAATAAAGTACATAAATAGATCAGTTCTGGTCTTGGTAGGAGACATATAGACAGCCTTAGGTTCTCAGTGTCTATCTCCATCCACCTATTTCTAGGCTTTTCCTGACACGTCTTTCCTCTTTTGATTTCCACAGAAGTGCGTATTTTCCTCTAGGGTCCTCTTCTCTTGGTCTAAGCTTAGATTTATTTCAGGTTCCCTGCTTACCTAAGGAAGTGATAGATCTCATCTAGTTGCCCAAGACCTATTTCTGGTTCGTTTGATGTCATCTCTTTGCATTACAGTTGCTCATTTAATCATCTTTTCATTTCCTCCAGTCTCTAGGTTTGTGAAGGCAGAGGTAGCTCCTGTCTTGTTTATCATTTCTAGATCCTAGTGGTGAGTCTCAGACATAGTAGGTGTTCAAGAAATATTTTTGAATGAATGCAGGAATACATTCGTGGCCCGTTCCACTGAGTCTTCACAGTACATCTGTATTTGCTTCCACTTCCAATACTACTTGTCAGGAGACAAGCGCTACCATCGTTAGTCCTAAAGTTCAGGCTGAGATTTCTCACTGTAGAGGTAATGAAAAATGTCTTTGGCAGCCCCTGTGTTATGCAAATAATGAGGTTTATAGAACTTATTTTTGTGAGGACCATCAGTATGGTCTGCTGGCCTCACACTGCAATGTAATTTGATAATGAGTTTTCTGTAGGAGGAACTGTTGGATTATTTTAGGTATATATTTCTCTGGCGATTTGGCTTGGTGTAAGGATAGATTTTTTTTTTAATATCTGGGAGAGTGCGTAGCCAGAAAATCCTGTAAGTAATCCTGCTGTGTTTCTGTTCTCTGACTTTTGATTAATGTTTGTGAAAATAAATTCATGCCCAGCATCAAGAACACAGCGAGTCTGTATTATGAGTCAAATACAGATATTACGCTTATCTCAGTAAATCTTTCCAAAACACCTGTGCAGCAGAAACTTTTTTTTGACCTTAATTTGAAGATGGGAAAAAAGGAATGAGAAAATTGTGCTAGGTCATACAATGAGTTAGTAGTCATCGAAAAAGAGCTTCCTTGTCTTCTGACTTCCTTGGCTTTCCTGTTTCCGTCAACCTACTTCCTTCAACAAATCCTAGAAGGGGCCTTACGGTAGGACTTTTTTGTCCCTTACCACAGTGTATTGGCATATCTGGTTATTTAAAGCAGTGAAATAGATGGCTTATGCAGTGATGCACAAGGACGAGAGCCTTTTTATTGTCAAGGAGGCAGCAACCTTAACCATGGCAAAAGTCATGTTGAGGTTATGATATACTAGGCACCGTTTTAAGTACCGCACATGAATTATCTCATTAACTCCTCATAAAAATTTTACAAGATGAGTCCTCTGTGAGAGATGGTCTGTAGATGTGGAAGTGGAGGCCCAGAGTAATTACCTACTTAGCTCAAAGTCACGTAAATTGCCTGTATGTAAAAAGGATACATGAGATGGAGAGGGAGATGTGAGAGTATTAAGTGCTATCACTAACTGATCCCCCTGCCTGCCCCCTGCCTCACAGATGGATCTCTCTGTTGATTCAGCCCAAAGACAAAAGGTCTCCATTACAAAGCTCATCTTCAGGTTTTGTTTGTTTTTTAATTAGTAAAACTGTTGTGGATGCTCCTATCAGCACGGAGCCGCTAGCTCAGCTTAGCTTGGGACAGGTTCTTGGTTGTGTAACTTGATGAATTCGCTGCGATTCTCTTTGAGCGCAAAAAGTGTGTATGTGAAATCAGTGGACTCACTGACCTGGAGCTGTATACCAGACCTTTCTCCGACAGGTGCTATTCCAAAGAGAACGGAGAAAATGAGAAGGGCGTCCTTGGGGAAAGGCAAGGGTGTAATTAGGTAGGGAGCGCCAGTGGTATACCATGCTGCAAAATCTAGCAATTATCACTGGAACGCAGCCTCATCCTGTGCATATCCATGTGGGAAATGCAAAAGTGAATGGAAATATAGCATCAAAGGGCTTTTTAGAAAAAAAAAATCAGGTTTTGCAACAATGGCATCTTCTTCAGCTGCGACTTTATAGTGGATCTAGTGTTAGACGTCACCCAGTTGCGGCACTGCATTTGGTATTATATGTCTATGCATCACTTCCTCATTCTATAAGGAAGATATTATCTCTACTTCAAATATGAGAGTCAGCAAGATTATGAAATTTGCCCAGGGCCACAGAGCTAGTGAGCAGTGGAGCTCGAGTTTGTAACCATCCTGTCGGATACTAAAGCTTCCTCAAGTTGATTCTCTTAACCTACATCACCTCTCAGATATAACTTGGTATAAGTATGGGATAGTGGCAAAAATGGGCAAATTTTAGCATAGTGATTTCTGATTTGCCTCTACTACTGTTTCTACCTAATTCCTTTTTCAATTCCACAATTTAACATTGATAATGTTTTTATACAAAGGAAGTATGACATATCACCCTAAACACTGCTGCAAGGTTTCCATTGTCTTTTTTTTTTTTAATGCAAGCCAGTGCTTACCAGACTTTCTTGTTTTGCTCTAAATGTTCATATATATGCAAACACGACTGAACATATTGGTGTGTTTTCTGCCAGACGATCCTTGCAAAAGTCATAAGTCATTTCAGAGATCACCAGCTACTACATGGTGCCGATACGTTTGATTTTTTTTTAACAAAATATTTTTAAATGTTTATCTAAGATTGGAAAAGCAGACTACATTCATGTAAAAGTCAAGAGCATAAGAAAGCTCAGCACCCCTCTGTGATCTTCAATTTAGCAGCTTTGCCAAAGCTTCCCTAGCAGGCTGCACAGTAATGTGAATGAATCCCAAGGGACACCATTTTGGTAGCATTTAAGCATTGTACTATTTTTCATGCCCAGCATGGAAGATGCATTATGTATGCTTTATTTTTAGGATGCTGCTTTATTGCCACAGAGCTGTCATACCGAATTAAGGTAGCCTAGTTCCAGGAATTCTGTATGTCAAGGCTACTTAGATGACAAACTGCAGGCACCCCACCAGCTTCCAAATTCATTGTGGATCCCAAGTCGCTCACTGTTTTCCAACTTGCATTGCCTCATCTTATTATAAAGTAGGAGAAATACAGTGTGTATTTTCCACTCTCTTTTTGAGTCCTCGTGGGTAGCACTCTTATTTGTTGGGTGATGAGGCAGTTGCTAGGGCAGGCATTTCAAGTGATTTTAGGCTCTCAGTTCAGGACAGAGCATTTTGTAGAGAGCAATGAGGAGAATGTAGATACCCCCACAATGTGGAAACACATTGACTCAAAATTCTAAAAGTCTTGGACATACGTGCAAACTTTCTTAAAAGATTTCTTTGGGAGTCTAGGAATCACATTTTGTTGTGAAAAATCAGGATTGAAAGCACATTGTGTTATCAGAAAAGCCCTGAGGGTGTTACTTTAGCAATCAGATGGAGCTGGTCTGCTCAATACTTTCTTTCACTGGTGAACAAAAGTTTGCTGAACATCTGCTCCAGGCAGCACTCTGCTGGAGTATCCTCTTGTTTGCTCACTACGTACCTTCGTAGACAGGTAGGGGTACCCGGTAACCTTCTCTGCCTTGCCTCTGCAACTTGTCCCTTGACCCCCATGTGGCGAGGGTAGAAAGCACAATCAGTGTCATCACAGCGTGAAGATGTACGTGCCTCGGTTCCATGCAATCTGCTTCCTTCTCCAGTATCACATTCATCTTTTCTTCTTCTAAGAAATATGTTATTGAGCTTTGCTCTGTGCCAGCTGCTCTTTTAGTCATTGGGGGCCATGTTAGTGAACTAAAAAGTCGAGAATCCCTGCGTCTGTCCAGCTGGCACCAGTGGGCCATGTGAGAGTTTGGTGGCCCAAAGGGAGTCTTCTTCCACCACTGATTTCAGGATCTGCTCAGAACCTTCTTGGGCTCAAGGTTATGATCTTTCCATTAGGACTGAATATGTTATTGTCTTTGGACTGGCCTAAGGAGCATGCAGGTGCAGAAGGACTGGCTTGGATTTTGGATTTTGGTTAATGGGCAAGTATTGCAGTCCTATTGGGTTGTAATTAACGTTTGCTTTCTAGGCCCTGTTTTAAACATGGGGAAGACGCCGTACACTCTCTAATCCAAACAGCCTTGTAGTTAAGGGCGTGGGTTGCCACATTAGTTTTCCAGGGCTGCCATCACAAAATACCATAGGCCTAAACAGCATATGTTTATCTTCTCACAGTTCCGGAGGCTGGAAATCTAGGTGTCCACAGGTTTGCTTTCTGCTGAGACCTCTCTCCTTGGCTTGCAAATAGCCACCTTCTCCCTTTGTCCTCACAAGGCCTTTCTTCTGTGCCTGCCTGTTCCTTATGTCCCTCTGTATTTGAATCCCTTCTTAGAACAGCACCAGGCATTTGGGATTAGGGCCCACCATAAGGGCCTCATTTTAACCTGACTACCTCTTTAGAGGCCCTGTCTCCAAATACAATCCCATTCTGAGGTACTGAGGGCTTCAACGCATACATTTGGGAGGAACATAATTCAGTTCACTACAACTGATGATCTGGACTTCCCGAGTTTGAATCCTGATTCTACCACTTGTGAATCAAGTGGGTTTGTGAGCTCAGAAAAATGAACTTGATAGTCACTGGGCACCTTATTTCTTAATTAGTATCCTAGGGATGACAACAATAAAAATGATGATGTTAACAGTATTTGCCCCATGAAGTTGTGAAAACTAAGTGAGTGATATGAAAAAAATATTTATAAAAGAGCCTAACACAATGTAACAGTCAGTAAATGTTACCTCTTTTTATCCAATTTTCAAGCTGATTCAGCTCTTTGTGATGTGTTTGCCTACATTTTCTGAATGTGTTTATCTAGATTAACATTTACTTGAAGTAAGCAGGCACCTAGAGTGGTCACTGGAAGAAAGTCCTTGGAGTTGATAGTGGCTTATGCCATTATCTCTCATCTGTGGAACACTACGCACTCTACATTTATTATCTCACAAAATTTCACAATGGCCCCATACACGAGGTATTGTCAGACAGACTTTCTGTGGAAGCAATGAAGCTCAGAAGATTATACGTGTCCTCCAAAGGGCCACAGGTCTTGTGTAGCGGGGTTGGAAGGAGCCCAGCACCTTGTTCTTCATCACTGTGCTATCCTGTCCCCCATGAGCCGTTCACCTCGTGTGTTAGCCTCCAGGGGTTGTGGCCTGGGGCTTTCCCAGTTAATCATACATCCGGATTGTAACCTGCTTTCTCCACTGCCTTGCAGTCTGATTCCTGACGTTAGCCGTGACACCTCCACTATTCCGCTTCTCATGACAGTGATCTGGGGTCAGGAGGAGAGAGGCAGGTGGGTGTTTCCAGCACCCTCATTTTCATGATTATTCCAGTGACTCACAGGATTATGGAGACCTGAGAGTGGACTGTTGTTGAGCACAAGCTGACTGGAACCAGCTCGTGGAAACCTCTGCATATCCTCACCTTTGTTTCTCAACTTTCTCTCTGATCTTTCTTAGCTCAGTTGAGAGTGAGGACAGTCCAATCACAGCTTACTGTAAGGATGTCCCACTAATCAAACTTTGATTCAGAGCCCACTGACTGACAGTTCTTTGGAACTTCAGGGCTCTAGATGAAAATTGAAGCATTCTGAAAAATTCATTCATTCTCCAACATTTTTTTTTTAAGATTTGTTTGTTTATTTATTTAACACAGAGAGAGGGAGCACAAGCAGAGGGAGCAGCAGAGGGAGAGGGAAAATCTCTGCTGAGCAGGGAGCCTGAAGTGGGGCTTGATCCCAGGACCCTGAGATCATGACCTGAGCTGAAGGCAGATGCTTAACCAACTGAGCCACCCTGGTGCCCCCATTCTCCAACATTTTTGAGTGCTTGCTTTGGTGCAGACATCATGTCAGGACTTAGAGGTCCAAAGATGATTAAGAAATAGTCCCTGTTCTCACAGAACTCTCAGCTTGAAGGGTAGAAGACAGCTAAGCAACTGCACCATATAAAAAAGGTATGAGGAAGACCTCAATGGAGATATTTTGAGGAGGCCTTGCAGGCATAGAGAGGGAAAATTTAGCCCAAAATGTGTGCGTGGTGGGGGGGTGTGGGGGGGACATTGTAAAAACTTCTCGAAGAGCTAATGTCAGAACTGGATCTGAAGTCACTGTGGGTGGAGTGAGAGATGGAGTGGGTGTCGGAAGGGGAGAGAGAATAGATGTGTGAAAAACTTGTGAAAGCAGAGGTACTTAGGAAATCTCAGAGCTCTGAAGGACATGAGGATTTGGGAGGGTTGTGAGCGAGGATGAAGTGAGATAAAGCTGTGGTGCTCAAGAGTGCCTGGGTTTGATGTCATGTAAGGACATGGATTTTATCTTGCAGATAATGGGGAGTCATTGAAGGGTTTGAAGAAGAGAAACGATAAAATGAGTTTTGCATTGTAGGAAGGTCACCCTGGGCAGGAATTCATGGCTCCTTTATCTACATTAATGAATACTAAATTGCCCAGGACTGTGGTCATCCCGATGTGACCAGGACCTTGTTCACAAACTACGATTGTTTGTGGAGCCTGGCACAGTGACCATATCATCAGCACCCTCGGAAGTCACATTTGATTTCTGTTTTTTTTTTTTTTTTTTTTTTTTAATGGAATATCGAGACAGGAATTTTCTGGGAGTTTTCATTTCTAGAGAGGAAGTCCAGGGCAGAGCTAGAAAGCAGAAGTTCCTGTCCATTAGTCAAAGGTTCAGAAAAGAGAAGGACACTTTGTTTTTAAAGTAGAATTGGTGATTTAGATTGTTTAAATAGCTTGTGACGGAGGAAGTCACAAGATACTCTCCTTTCCTGCTTCACACTTAGCTAACTCTTGAGGAAATATGGAGATTATTGTAACCCAGTCCAACCTAGAGAAAACAAGTGAAAAACAATTAAAGAGGTAAAGAAATACTTTCTTTGTGGTTTGAAGAAATGTGGTATAAATCACCCAGCAATCTATTTCTGAGACAGGACTCGATTGGCTGTACAGAATCTCGACCTATGAAATCTATAGAATTCTCTCTTTTGCCTCTCCTTTTTTAAATCATAAAGACCTCACATAGGTGTGTGTGTGTGTGTGTTTTTCCAGTATTTGACAAGTGCCACATTTTCAGTATTTCACTGGTTTCTGACTCAACCGTGAGATGATTTGGAAGGCACTCTTCTCATACCTCGGGGAACTCAGTGCCTTAGTCAAGGTGCCTGAGGGATTGGCCCATGTTCCTTGAGGACTAGTGATAAGTCAGGGGTAGAGTCAAAACATTTGTGATTTCTTTTTCTACCCCCTGCCCCCAATATTCTTAGCTCCTTTTCAGTGAAGTTTCTTCCCCTATTGACTGCGACATTTCAGCATATAGCTCTTCTAGGGCACGGTATTTCTTCATTTCTTAACTTTGCAGTGAAAGCTCAATCTTTATGTCAGCCCTTCATTTGTTCCCTTCAAACACTTGTTCAACTGGCAGATATTTTTGTCTGATCATCATTAGGTGTGCACACTTGTCTATTCCTACTAAGCCTCCAACTCTCTGAGGCTGGGGCCTTGCCTGGGAGGGGGGTCTTGTAAGGCTTCCATCTTTGCTGTGCCTCACTGAGCTCTTTCTGTCCGAAACCCCGGGAACTAAGAGGTCCACTGGAAGACAATTGTAAAAACTTGCATTCTGAATAAGTGAATCAACAGTATTTAGAATCCTCAGCACAAGGTAAATCTCATCACATCCTTCAAATTTTCTCCTCCCTTGAGGCTGTCCTGGAATCTTGCATTCCATTCCTGTTTTCCCTTCACCCACCTCCACTGGCTTGTTCATATTTACCCACTCCAAGCCAAGAGATGGTGCCTGCTTTTTCACTTCAATCTAATACTTTTAATGGCCCAAACCCTACTGGGAGAGGCACTCGAGAAAAATAGAGCAGGCAATACTTAAGGGATCATTGGCAACGAGACACCTGCTACACTCTCATTGGAGTCACATCAACACCGGCAATTGCCTTTAGCAATTAGAGATCCAAGACACTAAGGTTTTCCTGCAATGCGCTGCTGATAGTTGTGGAACCCAACAGAATCCATTTCTTATAACAAAGACAAGTCTCAAGGTTTGATTGGCCTTTGTTTTAAGAGATTTTGTAGAGTTGTTTTTAATGAAGGGCTCTGAATGGATACCCCCACCCCCACCCCTCAATCCTGTCCTGTCTGGTTCACAAGGAGTCTCGGAATCCTGGAAGGTGGCCCGTATGATAGAAAGGACTTCAGATTTCAGAACTCAGAACGTTTTTAACTTATTTTTGTTCAGTGACAAACGCAGACAGATGCTCATAGCTCCATCCAGCATTCTTAGCATTTACCTGTAGTTCAACGACACTGGGTAGCCGGTGTTCAAAGTGAAGGACATTTAATAAATCCAGGCAAAGGAGATTGTGTATAGGACTCGTTCTTAGTGAATTTTCATGTTCATCTTCTCAAAAGATGTCTTCTTTGTGCTTTTGAAGAAATGTGGTATAAATCATAAATCTTTATTCTTTTGAATAAAGGATGGGCTTGGGAGAACATAAAAAATCAGAGGAAATATTCAGATTTTGGGAAAAACAGTTTTACTGGTGACTCTCATTTTTTAAGGCAGCTGTATAACCTTTAATTCACACAAACACCCACATATCTTTTAAAACCTGCTTTCTCGCCACTCTGACAGTTAGAATTTTATCTCTTCACTGTTAAGATTTCTCTAGAGAGTACAATACTGCATCATTTTGACAAACTTGAATGCAAAGAGATGAATGCTCCTCATCTCTGAAACACTTCAGGGTAAGTTGCTTTAACCAGTTTCCTGTTTTCAGAGGCTATTTTTCTGTCATCCCTTCAGATCTATCAAAGTTCACTTAATTCTTTTAACAGCCATATTTTATAAAAAGTGGAAATCTTTTCTCACTAGTACTTGTAGCTCTGAGGTCTGGAGCCGTACTGACTACTGCTATTATCTCAAGGGCCAGATACACTGAGATGAAAGAAGAAGACCAGTGTGTACAAAGGACCCGTCCCAGCCACACTCTACCTAAGAACTTCTACTCACCCCACTTTCTTCTTGCTTTCTGGAAATCCCCCCTTGCCTGAGGTGCACAGATTTCCAGCAGGGCGGGATGGAACATTTTTATATTATAGTCAGCATTGAAGCTATTTTGCTGAGGGGGCATGGATAGATGTGGAGAAAAACCCAGAATATTAATTGAAAACCAATTATTCCTAGCAGCTGAAAGCTCCCTTTGGCAGTTTGAGAACAGCTTTTAAAATAATAGCGTAGAAAATGTATCATTCAGAAAATTCAATTCATTAAAGTAGAGAAATGGTAAATGAAATACAGTACCCTCTTAGACTAGATCAGGGGTTGATACACTACAGTCTGCAGGCCAGAGATGGCCCCTTGCCTGTTTTTGAATGGCTTATGAGTTACAAATGCTTTCCCCAATTTTTTAAAAGGTTAAAAAACCTCAAAAGAATAATAACATTTCTATGGCTTGAAAATGAAATAAAATGCAAATTTCAGTGTCTATAATAAAGTTTTATTGGAACACAGTCACATCCTCCTGTTGTTTTTGAGTGCTTTTGTGCTATAGCAGAGCTAAATACTTGCTGGGTCAATAGTTGTGATAGACCAGACGGCTCTCAAAGCCTAAAATATTTACTACCCACCTTTGACAAAATGTGCTGACCAGTAGGCTAGATTATTGTATGACAGTTAAACTGATGCCAATTAAATATAAATATTTAATTATAAGAAATGTTTGTGGTAAAATATTTAGTAAGACAATCATGACAAACTGTATATATGAAATAGTCTCAAATAGTTTATTTTCCTTTATCCTGGTGGAAATGTAAATGCCAAGAAAATAAATATAAATTGACATTCATTTATTAATTTAGTTAGGTTCAGTTTCTAGAACAATGCTTGGCACATAGTAGATGCTCGATAAACAAATGAAGGCAGTCAAAAACTGATAAATTGGGGATCCCTGGGTGGCTCAGCGGTTTAACGCCTGCCTTCGGCCTAGAGTGTGATCCTGGAGTCCCAGGATTGAGTCCCACATCGGGTTCCCTGCATGGAGCCTGCTTGTGTCTCTGCCTCTCTCTCTCTCTCTCTCTCTCATGAATAAATAAATAAAATATTAAAAAAACCTGATAAATTGTGTGATTGAATAATAATATATAATAATAGTTATAGCAAAAGCTTTCTGGAATATGCATACATGTTAGGACTTCAAATGCATGAGCCCATTTAATCCTAAAAGCCAGTTAGGGAAGGTACCTTCTCGCCCCCATTTTACAGAAGATGAAAGCAAGGCTTACAGAGGGTGTTTAACTTGTCTACTGTTACAAAGCTACGAAGTAACGTGACCAGAGTTCAAAAGAGCCTAAGCTCTCACCATAAGCTCTACTTCTTAAATTTCTAAAAACAACGGACATTTTTAGGTGAGAAAGAAAGGGATGGGAAATTCCAGAAGTCAGTATATAAATCACAGAACCAATTACTAGAATAGGAGCTTATAGATGATTTTTGTTTTCTTGGCTTTACACGCTAATGTTTTTCCACATTTCCTAAAATGAGTAGATTTGCTTTTAATTGCCTTAAAAATAAGAAAAGAATGTTTCTAAAGGAGAGGAAAAACAGCCCAAAAGGTTAACTGTTTCAATTGTTTCTGTAGATCATTTCCCTGCTTCTCTGCAGGCCTCATGTCGGTCTGTCTCCTGTATTGATTTGTGTTGTTGAGGTTCAGGATTAGGTTTCAACTCCCTCTGAATTTTCCTACCTATGAGGATCTCAAGTGCTGTCTGCATATAACTTTAGTCCAGAGACACCAATGGGTAGAACTCCTCAGTGTTTGTCTTTACAAGTCCGAAGTACCATGTCTTTGAAAGCTATGTTGTGTTTTCTACCCACTGGGTTACATTGGTCTCTACATGTAGTCTCCCACTCAAGATGGACTGTTTTTACCTGGACTTTACTATCATTATTTGTTACACTGGCATTGTATTTGGAGTCCACTCATTAAAAATTATATTTATCTTATATCTAAGAAGACAATTGGATTTCAGCAGCCCCAAAACCGTTTAGAAAAGTCCAAGGAAATTAAAAAGGGAGATAGTGTTAAAAACGAAGTTCTTTAGTTTGGATCTGTGGTCTCTCTCTCTCTCTCTTTGCTTAATTGTGTGTTGGTGACTGTGGCATACTTTCCAGAATCTAAAGGACTTTTTACATGCCCAGGCCTAAATTGCAAGGCTAAAAGGAGGTAGATTTTTCTTTTGAATAAAACTGGAAAGCAGATGATCCAAAGGATCAAGGGAATGCTACTAATATTATTGAGGTCACCGTAACAGCAAATTCAAGAGGGGTTAGAGAAGACAACTCTTTCTCATAGTAAAGCCCAGACATAGGTAAGAGCTCTACAAGAGGCAAACCAGCAAGAAGGTGAAATAAATGTCTTTGACCAAAGGAATACAGTCATAGATTGAGAACCTCTTAGGTTATTTAAAAGTGCTTTTAAAAATTCCTGTGATGTGTCTTAGACATTCCAGTCATAATTTCAGAGGCTTCTGTTGTCCAGGCCTGTTAAGAATGAGTTAAGTAGGCTTTTCCAGATCGTTGTGACTACCCCCCACCCCACAAGCATCATTTTGATTTTTAACTTCCAAGTGAAGCCGCCTAACATCATCTCTCAGTGACTTTATTTGGCAGAAATGGGGACTGGAAAAGGATGTGACTAGTTTTAAGCTTGAAGTATCATTTAATGGAACCTTAGTGATCATTCCTGTTTGTAACGACTTCACTTGGGCTCATCATTCTTTATCTAGTCCAGCAGTGACATTTCTAAACTATCAGGGGTGAGACAAAAACAATTAGAGTGACAGATTTAAAAAAAAATCATCTATGTGCACGCAGTTGCAGAAATGACATTTGTTTAAATGTACTTTGTGTGTGAGATTATGTGTGAATAAATGATCCATCACTAAGGGTGCTCCTGTTTCCATCAGAGAAGAAAAAAAGTTTCCATCTTGCTTCTTCTTTCTTTGGGGATTGTAGTGACTAGTGTAAGCCGTGCAATTTCACTTTTAAATTTGTGACTTCTAAAAGTTCCTTTTCTGTGGCCTCAGAAAATCAGACAGTTGCTATTACAAATAGAGAGCAGCTCCACTTAGTTATTGAATACACAATTATAAATGCCTGGACTCTTTCCCTTTTCGTGGTGGCTGCTTTTAGATGTGGAATAAAACCACATTAACCAGAGGACATTGCTATTGGTGATTAGTGGCTTATTCCTGTGCTACATCAATAAAAGGTCTTGTTTCGAAAATCTTTCACTGTCTAACAGGGACTGTGAAATATCATGTAATCAAACTCTTGCATTTGGTAGGTGACAGGGTGAAGCTGTGAGGGACTGCCTAAAGACTCACACTGACTCATGCTAAACGTGCTAACGCGTGTTTGTTTTTTGGATTCTATAGATGGCCGCCCATGCCCTCTCATTCTCTGGGACTCATCTTTATCTCCAGCAAGTAACGAGACCCACTCTTCTGTTAAGCTCACCTGGGGAACTTACCAACAGTCGTTGAAACAGAAGTGCTGGCAAAATGGTCGAGTGCCCAAACCTGAATGGGGTTGTACTGAAATACATCACCATGAGTGGTCCAAGCTGGCACTCTTCGATTTTTTGTTACAGGTAGGTTTCTGAAATCAAATAAGTGGTTCTCTAAGACTGACACTGGGTTATGTAAGTCTAACACTAAGGAATTTTCTATACTTTGAATTTTGATGAAGCCGGAGTTTAAGTTCTATAATGCTATATTTGGCAAGTATAATACTACGTTGCAAAGTTTTAAATTCTTTTGGGAAATATTCAGAAACATCCCTCAGCTCTTTTGTTAGTTTCTGAAGGAGTTCTTCTTCAGTACTTCAGTCTTGCAATTGTCATACTCATTGTAGATCCAATGTATTGAGGAAGCCCATCAACAACTCAAGGTGACTGGTCTTCCCCCATTTGTGGAGTAAACTGATGTTTCCTGAGGTTAAGGACCTCATCCACATTCTGAAAACTTCTAAAAGCTGGAGCTGGGGTTCCCTGGGATCTGTTGATGGTAAAAATTTGACTTCCTTTCACACTGTATTTCCATCATTCCACATTGTGTTTCGTTGGTCACTACACTTACAGCCACCATTTCTCTTGCTTTATAGTATTTTTTTTAAATATTTCACTAAGATTGGACATTGGAGAATAATAGAATAATAAATATTGACCATCTACATAATTGACACAGAATGTTACAGATTTCTTATAACCCGCTATCTCCTCTTGGCAAGGATCTCACAACTCTCTTCATTCCTTCATTCTGATTACTGCTTTTCTCTTCCTTCATCTTAGAAAAACCAGTTGACTGCTGTTGTTGCATTGCTAATTAGTATTTTGTGAAAATGTAAGAGTGTCTTAGGACATTTGCAAAACTTCTCTTTTCGGTGACGTGTGTGTGTGTGTGTGTGTGTGTGTGTGACATTGTGGGAAGGAACTAGAGACAGGTAAAAATGTAAGAAGGAAAACAGGTTAGTACAACAGCACAGACTTTCAAGGGATTAGGAACTTTCAAGGAGAGGATGATTTATAGTGTCAGTGTTGTAAAACCACCAGTGAGAACTGAGCTAGAGAGCAGGCCATTTGGCAAAATTGCAGTCAAGAGTCACAAAAAAACTGTGTTAGAGTCCAACTATGAGGCTCAGACTGGTCTTAAGCATTGTATATGTATTAGCTCATTATTCCTTTTATTTAATATACTAACTGTGAGATAGTCATCTTCTCCCCAATTTATAGGTAAGTAAAAGGGAAACTGAAGCATAAAGAGGTTATTATCGAGAACTGTGGAAAGTCTGAGAGCTTACCTTTCTGTAAACTAACAAATTAACCAGCCACATGTTCGTAGATGTTAGCAGAGGGAGGACAAAAGACTCCTGGGCCAGAGGCCAACAGATGACTTCAATTCTCATGGTATAGCAAGTGGCATGAGCTTCATGTCCCTTTGCCCCTCAAGTCCCATTGTGACGATACAGAATGGCCCTGGTGACTGCTACCTGTAGTGGTTTGTTTCACTACAGAGGAATTCTAAGCTTAGGAAACCCCTAATCTTATGAGAGGTTGCTAGCAAACCTGCCCAACATTGCCCCAGAAGCAGACATTATCTTTATCATCTTGGTCAGGAGATAAATCAGATCTGCTTGCCACATCAGTTGGAAACACTCTTTGTATCTTCCAAGGCTGTTTGCTATACTAATATCCTTGGAGAGACAGTGCAGAGCAAAATCTGATGTAAGACGTTTGGAAATGCCATGGAGAATTGTTTCTTAACAGTTATCTAACTTGTTTGATATTACATAACTAGTAAGTTCCTAAACTAGTTTTCAGCAGGTTTGGCTAATACTCGATTCCATATTTTTAATCATTATCGTATGGAAACTACCAGGTTATTCTTAGGTGAATGAAGGGTGTTGGTGTAATAAAACGTGTTAGCAATAAAGTGAGGAATGAGTGAAGATTTCTAGGGCTAAGTAGGTGAAGGCCGTGTGTTTGGAGTGTTGACAGTGTAGAGGTTGAAGTTTCTGAGAGTGATAAGTAGAGGCAGGAGGGTGAAGAGATCCATGAACATGGCAGTGAAGTCTATGAAAAAAGAATGACCCTGAGGCTTGTAGTTGAGGAACAAAGATCTACTCTACACGGAATAGAGGGCAAAACCTTTGAAAGTTGTCTCTAGTGACATTTATGTTAATTCTGGAAACTTCAAGTAAATTGCCTACCTTCTGTCTTTGTCATTCTCCTCTCTATTGAGGGAAATCACAACTATCATTTAATCAATGAAGATGTGTTTATGCAGCATCTACTGAGCATTATACTGTAGAAAACTAACACAGGGGTAGCAAAGTAGTAAAGATGGTTAACCCCCTTGCCCTAACCCAAGTTTAGTTTTATAAAAAATCGCTTAGGAAAGTACAGTGTATGAAACAAATATAGATACATGTAAGAAGGGCTGGATGAAATAATATAAAAGTTCTTACTGGTATGAGGTTAAGGAGGGGAGAATACTTTGCCATGAAACAGTAAAGAAGGAAGAGTTTGAGCAAGATCACAGGCTGTAAATGATAAAGAGGGTGAGCACAAATGTGAGGAAGGATATGGGGTTGGCAATTTTCATATGATATTTAGGGCATCCTAAATATACCATTTGTCTGAAACAGTGTCTTTTAGGGGAATAGTGATGGCTTCTGCCTATAAGCGATATGATAGATCATGGAGGAAGAGAGCTTTTTTCACAAGAGGTGTGTTCACATTGTAACTTCTGTTCATTACCTTGACTAAGAATGAATTCCAGCTGAACCACAGTTCCCTGAGTATATCAGCAGCTTTAAACATTGTACCTACCCATTGTCTATGACCTTGAGGATGAATGTAGACACATCTCTATTATAAGTTTTCAATGAAGATAAATATTTTAAGTCCTTAAACTAATACTATTAATAATCTAACAATCATATAACATTTGCTATGTGCTTGGCACTATTCTAAGCACTCTGTACGGAGCACTAAGATATTAACTTATTTAATCCTCATAATGGTCCTATGAAGAAATTTTTATTATTATTCATATTTTAGGTATGAGGAAATTAAGGCAAAGAGAAATTAAATAATTTGGCTAGAGTCACAACTGGTATCCAGTAGGATCTGGAGCTCAACTGAGGAGTTCTGGTTTGAGAGACAAACTTCTAAGCAATGCTTCCTCCTAATCATTTGATAAAGTAATGGCACCATCATTTTCCAATTTCCCAAGCCAAGAATATGGGGATCATTTATATGCCTCATGGTATTGACCCTCACATCCATACAATGACCCAGCCCTTCTTCTTTCAGGAATGGCTTATGCTCCTGTTTTAGTTCAGGCTTTGTAATTTATTACCTGGATGACTCCTTTGAGTCCACTCAAACTGTTTAAGCCAAGATCACCTTTGGCTTGAGATATTGAGAATCAGGCTGCTGTTATCTCTGCAGGAACTGATTCTATTGGCAGGTCAGTTCTATTTGTAATCTGCCTTCTTGCTCTTTCTGCCTGGGGAAGGTTGTGGGGGTGTCTTTCACATTCTTGGTAATCCATGAGCATGTGTGTTGCAGAGATCACATCCTTTTTTACTGGAGATTGGAGTTCCCAATTTTGGCTCTGGCTAAAGCATTGAATCTAAAAGTCAGAAGTTAATTCTATTGTCAAGAGTTAATTTGATTGGCATCTACAAAAGTATTTCAAATTATATATATGAGGATGGCGTCTATGAGAATAGAGTTTTTTTTAATTCATTCAACATTAACTTGCTTCCCACAGTGCAACAGACAAAACGCTAATTTCCTCCAGATGCTGCAGCATTTTACAATTTTACCAGTAAGGTATTATAGTGTGTGTTTCCCTCTTTCTTGCCGATCTTGGGAAGTGGAGAACTAATTAATATTTTTACTGATTTTATGGAGGGTAGCAAGGTCTTTTATATTTCCAGTTTTTTCATTATGAATGTGATTGAAGATATCATATTTTCAAATATTATCTATAGTCCATTTTTTGTGAGTTGCGTGTTTATATCATTGTCCTTTTTATTGTATTCCATAGCTTTTCCTTTTTGATTTATAAAAACATTTTGTATATCATGAAAATTAATCATTATCAATCCTATATATCTCAAATAGTTTTTTTACTTTGTTGATTTTCATTTGACTTTGTTCATAGTAGATGTCACTCAGAGAAATTGTATGTTTTTTGTAAGATTATATCTTAATTGATCTTTTTACTTCCTGTATTTAGCATCATACAATGTTTATAGAGAGATGCTTATTAAAAATGTTTGCTGAACAAATAATCGAATAAATGAAAATGCGTAGGCCATTTTTCAGGAGTACCATAATAGTTTTCTCTTATACAATAATCCTTCTCATCAGTTACACTGAAATGTTTACTTTAAAGTCAAATATATTCCTTATTTAAACGGTGATTGGGAATGTGTTGGTAGTATATTGGGTGGGTTTTGTTAACAATCTTAGAAAAGTTCTGCCTGAAGTAAACTAAAATCATTTGTTCTATGATGCTACAGCAAGGCAAGAGAATACAGAACCCAGTTGTTAATTTTCTGTACACAATATTCTTTTTGTTTTACCCAATTAACAAATCTACATTCATAAAGGCTATGCCATTTTACTGTAAAATGTGATAGAGGCACAAGTAACCTTTTATTCTTGAAGCGTGGGGGTATGAACTGTAGAGACAAAAATTCACCTTCCTTAGGATGACAAAGAATAGTATTCTAGAGAGCATTTTAGTTTATAAGATTTGGGAAATTTCTATCAAAAGGTCATATAAAATAACAGGAAAAGATTTAGGATGTAGAAAACTTAGTTTTTGAGCTCAGAGATAATCTGTTAGGAACTGATATCCTGGAGCCAGCCTGCTAAATTTCAATCCTAATTTTCAATACTATTTTTTAACATTGATAAGTTACTTAACCTCTCTCTACCTTGGTTTCCTCAGGAATAATAATATTGTTTATAGAGAGAGCTATTGAGAGAATTCAATGCATTTACACACATGAAGAATTTAGAATAATGCCTGGTACATAATAGGTTCAGGGAGTATTATATATTAAGAAATTGACCAGCCAGAAATAATAGTAGAGGGTAATATCAATATAAGAATTAAAGTATTTTATCATTTTTATTCATTAAATTGCCAGTCATTCCCAGATCGTTACATTTTTCTACTCTTATGTACTTATATTAGAGATCTTGGCCTATTAAGTTTTAATTATTTTTGACTAGTCTGTCTTTTTTAATAAGCTGTGAATTTCTCAAGGGCAAGTCCCTGTCTTATCCAACTCTGTAACCTTTCAATTAGTAGTAGAGTATCTGAGATTGTCACACTCAGGGTGTTATTTTTTTTGATTAAAGAAAACTAGTTATATTAAAATATTAAATCAAAAGTGCCAAATTAAAAATGTGAAAGAAATAAAATTGTAATTGCACCAAAGAAATGAAGTTTTATAAAATAAGAGAATTAGAAGTTTAGAAAATGAAAAATCAAATGAATAGAAAATATTTAATATTTTTACTATTTATTGGAGTTCTTCTTGTACTTACATTTTCTAAGTATAACTTTATTTCATGGGCAATTAAGGAGTGTTTAGATAGAGGAGGACTAACAGAGATGTGTTTTTGGAGCTGTTTGCTTCCACCTTCACAAAATAAGTTCCATATATTTCTTTCCATGTGGACTGGACAGACTTTTTTGGGCCCCTTTCTTTCCCAGACACTTGGCAGGTTTAGTGCTGGTGAGAAGATGGATGAGATCCTGTCCCTGACCTCAAGAGTTATGGCAGTCTAAAAACAGAGACAATCATAACAGAATGTATCAAGTGTCATAACCGAGTTAAGATTAACATCCTTTGAAACAAATAAGGTGCTATTAGTTTTTAGAGATGTGTAGAGAATGTGGACAGAGAATGTGACATTTAATGTAGAGACTGAAGACCTTGCAGGAATCAGGTGAGTACAGGAGACAGGGTTTCGGAGAGAGGGATTCTAACAAAGGGCTAAAGATGTAAAAAAAAAAGTTCTGAATGGGAAAAACTATGCTTATGGAAACTTCCTGTTCCATTAGGTAGTTTCCTCCTCAGTGACTGTAATAAACTTATTTTCATAAATTTAACAAACAACAATAATATGAATTGGTATGTCTTTTATCAACTCTCTTAGCTCTTACCTGGCTTCTAATGATTAAGTTCTGGAATATAATACATTATATTAATAAGTGTAATCTTTGACCTATTCTCTTTTATTCTTTATCTATGCATCATTTTTTTTCAATTAATGATGTGATAATAGTAAAAGTAAACATTCCGATCAACTATCATCTAAACAAGAGAAAATATAACTTTTCATTAAAAGAGTATTTGTTTCTGCAGGAATATCCAAATGCTAGGCAGAGAAAGATTCCAACTATGGCCTCCATGATAGATTATGAAGGTCTTCCCAGCATTCTCCTCCTTTTATCCCTACTACTCAGTGATCAAGGATTTTGTCTCCAACTTTCTGAGATCACTCACAGACAGACACTCTGACAGCAAAAGGCATAGCAATCCTGGGTCTTGGACCCTGGGATTTCTAATAGTTTGGGTCAGTTTTGCTGTTTTGCAGAAGTAGCACTGTCAATCTAAATAGCTTGTAGCCTAAATAGCTTGTAGCATTAAGTCCAAACAAGAAAATAATAGAGGTTTTTTTTTTGTTTATTTGCTCGCAAACAATGAGAAAAGATGTAAGTCTTATATAAGATATAAGACTGTCTTGTCTTCAAGTAGCAAAGAAGGTGATTAGCTTTGGCTATATTGGTTGCTGAGTTGGCAGGAATTTGGGGAACAAAGATGGCCAAGGATCACAGGGTTTTGAAAATACTACTGCTTCATAAAAAGAAATCTTCACAATTTCTTTTTATGTTGAGAATCACAGGGGTTCACTTGATTGCTGAGAGTCACTTACTAAGGTAAAGGACATGGGAATGTGATACTCTGGGCATCAAAAATGACCAACTCTAAACTCTGAAGGTACTGATGTGCTAAGAACTGAAATCTACTGTGCTTTCTACAGAATTTTAATTGTTTAAAGCTAAGTGTGCCCTTTGTTATAAATGAAATTCAAATGTCTGACTTTGACATAGTTTCTACTATATACATGTCCATACTTTGTCACTAGGAGAAAATATTTTCAGTATTATTGATGCTGTGATGCAGGGGATTATCTTATATTTAAAGAGGCCTCAAAAGACTTACCAAATTATTTTGTGACTTTATAGTTTTATTCTTCTAAGCACTGCTTACCATACATGAGCAAATTGGCCAGAAAAGCTGGTATTTCCTGGGCACCTATGTTTAGATATATAGGGACAGGGGAGGTGATTTAAAAGAAGCATACAGATTTGCTTCTGTATCAAACAATGTAGAGATTTTTGCAGAGAAGAGGAGATAGATGAAATGGCTAACCTATGCCAAGAAAATTTATTAAGGAAGGATTTGGGCTATCTTACTAGTAGAAGGAAGTTTGACTTACATATTTTTTAAAAAATATTTTATTTATTTTTTTCATGAGAGACAGAGAGAGAGAGAGAGAGAGAGAGAGAGAGGCAGAGACACAGGCAGAGGGAGAAGCAGACAGAGAAGCAGGCCCCACGCAGGGAGCCCAACGTGGGATTTGATCCTGGGCCAAAGGCAGGTGCTAAACTGCTGAGCCACCCAGGGATCCCCGACTTACATATTTTTATTCAGTTATTTTATTATACAACTTCAATTCATGACTTTATTTTTAAATAAAGCATCACAATTGGAGAGGGCACAAAGAATATTTTTATGCATATATAGCTAAACAATACTTCACTTTAAATAGCCAATGGTCATGTCAGCCTTTCTTTCTTTCTTTTCTTTTTTTTTCATGTCAGCCTTTCAAACTTGATATCTAGAAGCAAATTTGTCACCTCATGCCCTGACAGTTTGCTCTCTTGACTTACCTGTTTCTATTCATAATATTACTATTTTTAAAGTCAGTCAGGTCAGAAATTTTTGAGTCAACTTTGAATCTTCCTTTGCTTTGTGCGTCATTTTTAAGAAGCACTAAACTTTGACAGTTCCTCAAAATCACTCCAATTACATGTTCCTTTTCATCCCTATTAATGATATCCGAATCAAACTCTATCACTATAGGTCTGATCTCCTTATCTCTATCTTTCCCTCCTGCAACTTATGTGTAATCCATTGCCGAGTTGACTTTTTGTACTTTCCTTTAAATTGTTTTAGTTGCTTCTTACAAAAATAAAAAATAAAGCTCTGAAGATTTCCGTATGATTGGAAAATCAATTTTTTTTGTTTTTATTTATTTTTAAAAAAATTTTACTTATTCACTTGAGAGAGAGAGAGCACCAGTATAGAGAGAGGTAGAGAGAGAGAGGGAGAAGTAGACGCCCCGCTGATCAGGGAGCCCAGTGTGGGGCTGGATCCCAGGACCCTGAGACTATGACCTGAGCCGAAGGCAGATGCTTATCCATCTGAGCCACTCAGGCGCCCCTAAAAAATAAATTTTAATTGTCTTATTGCATTAAAAATTTTTATATGAAAAAACTTAAACATATACAAAAGTAAATGAACCCTTGGGTACCTGTCATCCAGTTTCAACAATTGATCATCAACTCATGACCAGGCTTGTTTTATCTCTATCCCAATCTACTCCCCATACTCACATTAATTTGAAGCAAATCCCAGACATCATATTCTTTCATCCGTAAATATTTAAGTATCACTAGAAAATAAAACTTAAGCATAGGACTATTAAAACATTCAAAAGAAAAATTAGCAATAATTCCAGTAACTTATCCAGTAAATTGTCTAATTTTTAATTGACTTATAAATGTTCTATTTGTATGTTTGTTTGCTTATGTATTTATTATTTAGGTTTGTTTACTTGAACCAGGATTCAAATAAATCCTACACTTTATCATCAGTTGATATGTCTTTTATTTTATAGACTCCTCCACCCCCAACTCTTCCTTTTTTTTTCCCTTACCAGTTTACTTATTGACGAAAACATTTGCCTATCACATGAAATGCTTATCATGGTACCTGGCTGCCTTGGTCTGAATATTTGTGTCTCACCAAAATTCATACATTGAATCTTAGCTTCCAACGTGATGGTATTGGAAGTGGGGCAGGGGGGCTTTAGGAAGTGAGTAGGTCATGAGGGCAGAGCGCTCATGAGTGGGATTAGTGCCCTTGTAAAAGAGGCCCAACAGAGTTCCCTAGTCTCTTCTACCAAGTGAGGACAGAGTGAGATGTTGTAGTTTGCATTAGGAAAGAGGGCTTTAACCAAAACCAGACTGTGTTGGCACCCTGATCTCACATTTCCAGCCTCCAGAACTGCAAGAAATAAATGTTGTTTATGAATTACCCAGTCTGTGGTATTTTGTTGTAGCAGCACAAATGAAGTAAGGCACTGGCAGATAGAAAGTACTCAATGGATCAGCACAGAGATTATCTAGAATCGCCCCGTTTATAAGACTTTGAATGTATATCTATACACATAGCTGTGATTTCCTGAATCTCCAAATACTGCAAGTCCTCAGTAGTAGGACTCATGTCTGTTTTTTTCTGTGAATTTTCTGCAGCAAAGAGCTGCTCATTATAGCTTCTGATGCTGTAGGAAACCATGAGATCATATAAGGTTGTTTCCATGGACTTGCCATTCAGGTCAAGTTGGGGTAAAGGGCTATCATATTTGCTTAGATGATGGACTTCAGAGAATACATTCTTACATGTTTGTTAGTTGCAGGGTTCTCAGCCTACAGAATCTGGGAAGCTAGTTGGGATTAGATTCTGAAAGTCTGTTTCCTGTTCCTCAATGTCTCTATTCTCTTTGTTGAGACATAGAAAAAAAAAAAAAAAAAAAAGGCAACAATCCAAAGAACAAAGACTAACAACAAATACCATGTTTCCACCTTCTAGGATTATCCTGTCAACTTTTTTTTTGTATATTTGCTTTTATGATTTACTCTAGAAATATAAACATATTAAAAATAAGTTAAAGTCCCATTTGACCATCTCTTCAAGTCCCCTTCTGTACTTTCTCTAAATAGATGATCACTGTCATGAGATGAGATTAGGCTGCATCCTTTCAGTCAATTTAAAAGTAACTTTATATGCATAATAAGTGGATATTTGTGTGTTTTTAAGAATCTTACATACTTTAAGTGCAGTTGACCACATGCTATTCCTGTCCTTTTACCAATTAGAGAGAAGCAGGGGTGAGGCAGGCTGTGGTTTTATGATGCCAGAAAAAGGGATGTTGTGGGAGGTGGATATTAGGGAGATTATATTCCTGAGACCATAGGTCTGCAAGGCAGAAGCCAAGAAATTTTCCTTAGATTGAAACAGCATCTTAATGTAACAAATCCCTTAGGGCACTTATTTACTGCTTCTGGCCACTTTGACATCATATGAAAGGCTTTGCTTGGCCTCATAGGTGTAGTATTTAGATGGTTTATTCTATAACCCTTTGTTCTTTTTCCTGTTGTCATAGCATAGTACTCTTTATTTTACTTTATGAACAAAAATCCGGAATTACAAAGAGTACAGGACACTGCTCATGAGATTCAATCAAATTGAACAAACCTGAATCGAGGAATTTCTATGTTCTGTCTAGACAATTCCTAATCAACCTGTGAGGCTCAGTCATCATTTGAGATTTTGTGACTTGGCTCTGAATCTGACACAATGTCATTTCTATGCCTGGGAACTATTGTGCTCTTCTTTCTCAGTGTGATTCCTTTCCAAATGTCCTCTTGGCTAAGCCACATAGCCAGTTCCCCTTTGACTATTCATGGAATAACATCCCATTCACACATGCTGGCTCCTTCGGAATCCTCTCTTCCAAAGAGAGTCTGATGTAGGGAGTTTGTGAAACCTGCAGAAAACCGACCTGCTAGACTGTACCTGCCCCCTCAGCAGTTAAGCATTCTCAAAACCTCAGGCAGATTAGGAAACCAAGAGTAGAATTATATTGGCCAGCACTTCAAAAGGCAAATAGTTTCACTTTTTATGGCCTTTAAGTGGAATGTACGTCTGCTGCTAAAAATTTTCTACAGGAATATGACAGGGTTGAGAAAGTAAACACAAAGGCACTGGCCCATGAGTCCCTGTTTTGGGCTTTGAGATCATCGCTCTAGTAGAGGCCTGGCTTTTGGAGACTACATTGTCTCACTTCACAGCATGGAAGCTATTTATTTGGTTTTTCAGGGAGGCAACTTTGAAGAAAAACAGTTGTCTAGCCATACTGACCCCGGTTTATCACAGAGGCATGGCTTATTGGCCTTTACCACAAGAATGTGTTTTGCTGGATCCTGGTCCGCTTCTCGTGAAGACTTCCCTGTGTCTCAAAGCATCTCTCTCCTGTTCAGGAGCATATGAGCTCCTCAGATGTTGGCTTTCAACGTAAAAGCTTTTAGAATTTTATATATTCTTTCCATCCACCGTCTAGCATTTATTCTCAGAGATTTCTGGCATTGATTATAGCAAAGCCTAATTTGCATAAAATGTGGACTCAGAAATTGGCTCACATAGTCTTTGCTCTTTTATCAGTCTGAATCAAAGGGGAAAATGTCTGGTCAAATAAGTTATATTCGTAAAGTTCATATTGCTGAGCGACAAACAACTCAACATTCCTGGGTCAATTTTAATTTAATTATTAGTCAAAAGCATGTTACGTTATTTAACGATATACTGCTTTTGCTTATTTCAACACTTGCCCTGGGATTTATAGACTGTGCTGAAATGGAGTAGTGCATAGTAACTATGTCTCAATCCTAAATCGTGTTGTATACATAGCTGGACTGGAGAGATCAGGGATTTGAGGAAGCCTGTGTGATTCCATAACAACCTTTTGATATTCAAAGATTGTTTAATGCATCGTTTGAGCTAGCTGTGGGATTGGCTTCCCCACTAATCCTATGCCATTGAACCACAGACAATTTAAAACCAAACTTAACTGCTGTGTTCTGGGGAAATAGGAAGTTTAAGCATCATGCCTGGATAAATCCACCAGGAAGCAAATAAAAAACCATGGAAAACTTAATACAATAGTATATTCATGGGAACACCTGAGAGGCCAGAAAGATACCCATGGGCCTCAATATAGTTATTTTTTGGTATAATTATTTTTAAAAGATGCATTTTTAAAAACTTGCCTGATCCAGTAGACTCAGAGAGGGTTGAGAGCTGGTTCATAAAGATTCTTTTGGTTCCACACTCTTGCCAGCCGTATTCAAGTTGTTATTTAATGGACATAGATAACTAAGAGATAAATGGAGCTTCAAAAATTTGTTACTGATAGGATTGTTTGAGACCATGGCTTTTTTTGTGGCCATTTCAGGGGGTCCATGAGGTCAATACAAGTTCCATAATAATGTTAAGATGGTTTTTGCTTTTTTCACTACGTTGATGTTTGCAGTAATGGGTGAATCTGGTGGTGCCTTAGCATGAATCAGAGCTGGCGCTGAATTATACCAACTGCTGTCCTACTCTTCATTGCCACTGTGCTCACAAGAAAAAAATACACGAAAAAAATGCCTGATTCACTTAAGAATGTCCTTGACGAAGCAGTGAAACTATTAACTTTCTTAAATCCTCCATGTAAATATGCACCTTTTAAAAATTCTATTTGAGGGGCACCTGGGTGGCCCCATCGGTTAAGCATCCAACTCTTGATTTTGGCTCAGTCATGATCTCAGAGTCATGAGATCAAACTCTTCATTGGGTTCTGAGCTTGGCATGGAGTCTGCTTGAGATTCTCTCTCCCTCTCCTGCCCATCCAGCTCATTCTCTCTCTCTCTCTCTCTCTTTCTCTCTCTCTCCCTCTCTCAAATAAATACATCTTTAAAAGAAAAATATTTTAAAAAATAAAAATTCTGTGTGATAACCCAGGAAGAATGCCTAGAGCACTTCTAATGCCTCCCACAGAGCAGTGGTTGTCTAGAAAAAAACTTTATGCAGTTGTTTGGATTGTGAGATGAACTAGCTGCTTTTTTCATTAAACATCATTTTTACTTGGAAGAACAATTTCATTTCTCTTATTATTTTGTTAGAAAGTATAGCAATTTCTTTAAAAATATGTTAACATGTAACGGATATGTCAGCTATTTTTAAATAAATTAATACATAAATCATTTTTTCAGGTTTCATTTCTATATGGTAAATAGCCCACATAAAGTAATCCTTTTTGGTGTCTTCAATAACTGTATGTGTCAAAGGTACTTAAAAAAACTTTGAGAAGCATGGCCTGGAGTAGTTTTTCTGAAAAAAACTTTCCTTTGGATGGTTGCTCATAACTTCAAAGGTATTAATTACATTTCTGTGATTCTAAGATTCTGTGATTTTGATTTTAAGATTTTGAGCTTTTTACAAGAAAATGGGTAGAAGAAAACATGGAGGTCTGGCCTAATGAGAGGTCTTTTCATAGTTAGCTATCTGCATTAGATAGGTTTGAAGAGGTGAGATGAGTGAAGCCAGCGTTCATTCTTTCATTTTTTCAACAATTTTTGAGTATGTGCACTATGCAGAATATGGTGTTTACTTAGAAGTGCCGGATTGTAATCTCCACAAAAGTAAAAAGCTTGTCTTTTCTACCTTGGGAGACAGTGTGGTGAGTGAGGCAGACGTCCCTAGAGATTCACATCATAACACTAGTTTAGTCTCCTTGGTAGAGATTCACATCATAACACTAGTTTTGTCTCCTTGGACAAGTTACTTACCATCTCTGAGCTTTTTTCTTATTTGTAATGTGGGAAAAAATGTGTGTCCTTTTGGCTTATCTTGATAATTGGAAAGTTTGTGATGTAAAGTGCTTAGCAGTATCCCGGGACTTTTGTATCCAAGCTGAATAAAGGACTTTACTTTATAGCTATTTGCTAACCCAGAGAGCATAAAGATAAATCTGTCTTCAAATGGGGATTTCTGTAAGTACATGTAGCAATAATCTTCGAAAGAAAAAGATTTAATTTTGTAAGGCAGATTTTTTTTTTTAGTTGTTTTTTATCCTATTGAAGGATACTTGACAAACACAACTGTGTATACTTAAGGTGTATAATGTGTTGATTTGATGTTCGTATACAGTGTGAAATTCCATGATCAAGGTAGTTTACACATTTATCACCTCACATAGGTACTTTTCGTGTGTGTGCGAGAGAATGCTTACCGATCTCAGGAAATTTAAAGTATACAATACAGTATAATTAATTATAATCTGATCCTCAGAACTTACCCATCTTGCAACTGCAAGTTTCTTTCTTTCTGCAAGTTTCTGGCCAGCATCTCCTCATTTCCCCACTTCCCAGCCCCTGGCAATCACCATTCCACTCTCAAGCAGTGTTTATTTTCAATAAGCAGAGAATGAATTGGCTTTTTATAAAGAGGACCAATTTCCATCAAAAGATATGAGTTCAAATAGCTTTTGAATATGTTATATTAGATTGTGTTCATCATTGTTAAAGAAAAAAAATGTTCAGTGACGCTTGTTAAAGACAATAAAGAAGACCTTATTCAGGATGATCCTTTTAGGTAGGGGGACAACTGTAATGGGACTTTTTGGTGAGGAGATTGGGCTCCACCCTGAGTACAGTATGGGCAAGTGTGAATGTACAGCCAAGGAGCAGGAGAGGAGTCAGTGGATGGCAAATTATGAAGAGGAAGCACCAGGGGTAAGAAAAGTTCTGGCTTAACTGGCCTAACCAGATTCTTGCTGAAGATAGACCAGGGCCATCAGACATTGCCCTGGGGGGACTGGTGGAAGATGAGGAGCCCAATTAGATATCAAGAGTGATCAGATATCAATGGTGGGGGACTCCGATTAAACTGATTTACAGGTTCTTGCTAAAACTGGATTGTATATGGAAGTGCACAGACAGGTCTAGGAGAAAGGTGCAGGAGCCTGACTAAAGTTACGTCAAGCAAAGAATCATTGTTACTGTAATCAGAATTGTGTTTTCGCATCATCATTTAGATTATCTTGTTTTTGTCAACTTCCTAATAATTAAATACATTATAAGAGAATGATAAAATTGATAAAAATTTTATGAGAACACTAAAAGTTAATACAGTCAAGTCAAACAAAGAAAGTTTTCAGTGACAGTGTTCCCTCAGATGTAAGTATGTGTAATCTTAAGCTTGCTTACAACTTGATTTAATGTTAAATTGTTAAAAATGGTGTTTCATTTCCTCAAAAGAAGGCACTTTTTAAACATTTTACTTACATTACTCTTGTTTTAATTTTCTTTGTTTAACATAAACCCATTCCATAAATCGAAACTTTATGAAATGTAAAAATTCTTGTTTTTCTTAGTCTGAGTGTTCTTTATAAATCTTTAGAGGAAAGTGGGTGTGCCTTTGGCTGAGGCTATTTCCATGCAGCTCTGCTTGTGCAAATTACAGATGTGAATTTTCTTTCTCTAAAAATAGATTATCACTTGCCTGGTGACTCTCTCCAGAGTCTTTATGTGGCGGAATGATGCTTGACTTCTGGTTCTTATCCAGAGGTACAATATGTGGATTCCCAACATTGCATGCATAGAAATAGATTCAAATGCATTGTCGCATTAAAAATGCTCTTACAAATAAATAAATAAATAAATAAGCTCTTACTTATACATAAAGAAATATTGTCCTGTCTTTACTTATGACTCAGTAACATGGAAGAAACTAGAGATTCTACATTGAATTGGTTCATATTGAAAGGGTTTTTAAATGCGGAATTCTCCAGATTAGGTAGTGTAGAACAGTGACTGCTGTTTACAGAGGCAGAGGCAAAAACGAGCCTATGGCATTGTTAGATGCATATATTGTGAACTATTTTTACTTTCTCATCGTTCATCAAATGTTCTGCTGGTCACATTTATATGCATAGTAATTTAACAGGCACCTGTTGCCATGGCAGCACAGAACAAATATGGAATCTATTATCTTTTTTTTTTTTTTTTTTTGAAATCTATTATCTTATGAGGTGAGAGTTCCCGAGTGATGCAGGTGCAGGCTGGTGAGAACACTTTTGCTTTTGCTTGTGTAGCGTACCCACAGTGAGACACTAAGTCTGTATTAAAAAGTACCATGGGGACTGTAAGATTTGTTTGAGGTTGGTCTTCTCTACAGTCTGGTCTAGCTTCACAATGTTCAGTAGACTACAGGGATCCGTCTAATTTCACTGGCAACCATACACTGGTTCATATCAAGACAAATTCACACAGAAGGATTTTCCAATGTGAGTCATTAGCTAATAAATGCATCTATATGTTTTTGTGTTTCTTTGTACCTGGGGTTGGGCTGATAATGGTAATGATACACACTGTCTTTTTGCCTTTTTGAAATGAGATAATTGTTGAAAATGAGAATTTTTTTTCCCCTCCACACTGTTTTCTTAAGACAAATGAGATGTCCAATGAGGTAAATGAAAGTCAAAGAAATCTTGTAGAAAACTGCTAATTATAGAAAAGGATACCCTATTGCTATTTCTGTCCCATCTGATTGTAATGTCTTTCTCAAGTGCCTATTACCCGTAAGGTATTATGGCAGACTCTCTGTGGGATAGAACAGTTTTTGGTCCATGGTTAGTGGGACTCAACCCAAATAAAGGAGCCAACTGAGAGAAAATGACAAGCACAGGCAGTTCCATTTTTTTTTTTTTTTTTTTTTGCTCCCTTCCCATTTTCCCCCCTCTATCCAGTAGAGGCTACTTTAAAAAGACCCATGTCTTCCTATGTCACCATTATTTTGTATTTGATTCTTCCTAACTCTCGACAGTTCTTTTTATAATACACACTATCGAGTGCCTAGTAGGTGCCGGGTATTGGATGAGTTACTATGGTAAATTGTTAAAGTCCACTTTATTACACATCTTACTTGCATTACTTAAGCTTTCTCTCTAAAAAAAAAGACAGTTTTCTTTGTAAAGGTGCAATTTTTAAGTGGTTAAAAACAAATAACTTGAAAAGAGATGATGGGATCTTAAGTATTGACTCAGCAACCAGAAACACACACGTACATACACACATACACTCACTGAGTCCCTTAAAGAAATGTACAGAAACTGCGGTAGAAAAATTTACAGGGTCACATAATTTAACTAAAAAAGTCGAATGAAAAAAAATATTTGGATTAGGGGAATTTCTTTTTTTTTAAGATTTTATTTATTTATTTGACACAGAGAGAGAGAGCACAAGAAAGGGGAATGGGTGAGGGAGAAGCAGGCTCCCCACTGAGCAGAGAGCCCGAGGTGGGACTCTGAGATCATGACCTGAGGTGAAGGCAGATGCTTAACTTACTGAGTCACCCAGGTGCCCCAGATATTTCTAATCTATGTGAGGAAGAACATCTTTATTTTATTCTGTCTTCAGCTTCCAAGAGAGGTCCTGATTCCCTTTAGTTTTCTTTTCTTTTTTTAACATTTTCCCTTGATGTGCTGCTCCCTTGCCTTTACCTTTCTTCCAGCTCAACTTGAGAAAATATAGTGAGACCTGAAGGCACATCAGATTTTTTGGCTTTCCCCTAAAGGCACAATAAAAATACTCTTATCCATCTTTTGCTCTGCTACCTACCTTCACGTTCCCCTTACCCTCGACAGCTCAGGCCCGCACCGTCCTACTCAAAGTGGAACTCAAGGTCTCTGCTGGTTTACTAGTCCGTGACAAGTACAAAAATTACAAGCAAGCACTTAGAAACTTTGATAGAAATGTGGTAGAGGAATTTCATCTGTTGATTCTAACAAATGTTTGGTTGGTATTTTGTATTTTTTTAAATTTTATTTCTCCAGTGATAAATTATTATCATTATTATTTAACAAATAACAATCCATATGAATTGTGAGGCTGAGGGAGAGAAACAATAAAACTACCTGGTCTTTCACTACAGATAGTCTGAGAACTACTGGTCTAACGTACTCTCAGTTCTTCTAAAAATGTCTTTTGATTTCCTACCTTCATGCCTTTGCCTATTTTTTAGCAAATACTCCCTGTCTCTCAAAATACAACCATAATATCCTCTCCTTCATGAGTTTTTATCTGAACTCCTACACTGCATTTTTTTTTATTATTTCTGCTGAAACCTTATAACCAGCATTTATTAAATGTAGTGACATTTAATATTCTATACAAATGCACTTGCTTTTTTTTTTTTTTCTTCACTACCACCTGGGCTACATATGAGAGATACAATCAGGATGGGGAAGGGCATGAATATTTGGGTTAGAATCCTGAGTTCTGTCATTTATGAAGTGATGGACCTTGGGTCAGTCAACGAGTCTCTTTGTGCCTCACTTGCTTTTCTTATCAAATGGGACTGTTGGTAGCACCGATCTCTTCAGGTTGCTTTGAGGATTAGAAGCAACAATACGTATAAAGCATTAAGTTTACAGTTCCTGACACATACTAAACACTCAGTAAATGATTGCTCTTATGTTTTTCATTAATATTAGCAGCACTTTTAGAATATTTTTTTTTGCATTTGTTCAGATATTGCTTGAAATTAGTCATTCAATCCCATTGTTTTGAGGAAAAAGAAGCTATGAAGCCGTTGCTTTGATAGACCCACTTTTTTGTTATTTATTTATTATTTTTTAATAATAAGTTTATTTTTTATTAGTGTTCAATTTGCCAACATACAGAATAACACCCAGTGCTCATCCCGTCAAGTGCCCCCCTCAGTGCCCGTCACCCAGTCACACCCACCCCCCGCCCTCCTCCCCTTCCACCACCTCTAGTTCATTTCCCAGAGTTAGGAGTCTTCCATGTTCTGTCTCCCTTTCTGATATTTCCTACCCATTTCTTCTCCCTTCCCCTCTATTACCTTTCACTATTATTTATATTCCCCAAATGAATGAGACCATATAATGTTTGTCCTTTGATAGACCCACTTTTTGAAGACACATCCTAGAATAGGCGTTGTGCAAGAGTGGAACGTCATTGGGTTTCTATAGATTCCTATGGGGCTTTGGGGAGCTGGTCAGTGCAGCAGAGGCCTACTTGCTTAGGTTCTGTAAACATAACTGAGTCACTCATATGATAATTTTTTCATTCAGGCAAAAGTAACACTCCTAAAAGGAAAATGGAATTTAAAAAAAGGAACTTTAGAAGAAAGCAGTATATCTAAAAATATCCCCACGACACCAACAACAAAAAAATTGGCTGGGACACCTGGATTTTTCTGAGTATAATTTTAGTTAGGTAAACATTGAAAAGATATATTTTCCTAAAAGAGGAAAGAGTAATTTTATGGAAAATGATGGTTGGTAGTAATCTTCAGATTCAGAAGATCGATTCTATAAAAGATTTTCCTTGTTTTAAAAAGTGAGAGGTTGTGAATTTGAACAAGTTGCATTAATGATGATCAATACTCACAGTCACTAGCCTGATAAAATTTACCCCCAATGAGTCTTCTTTGTATGATAATTTTCTAAGGACATAGACTTGTGGATGTGAATTACAGTGTTTGATTATGCTGGTAGTTAAATGGAATGATTATTTTAATGTGTGCGCCAAAAAATATATTAACACCATATTACGGATTCATAGCTATTGAGGATATGCTTTATTAGGCTTTAAAAAAATAGGTAGACTCTCTTGGAAGTAAGCAGAAATGTATTCAACATATAACTAAATTAAATGCCAAGCAACATGGCATTGAATTTAAGGGAGTGGATTATGGTTTTGTGGTCAAATTATTTTTGGTATAGTGAATGTGAATTCAAAAAGAAGACTCTAAAAATTCTGAGAAGAGCTAGGGAACAAGATTTAAGAGCTACTTAGGCCCTTGCTAGACGAGGACAATAATACAAAGACATAATTTACTGTAGTTAGAGGATAAGAAAAATGAAGTGAAGCCCAGATTATTTGAGGCCTTAAAATCTAATTCTATATTTGTAGGTGTATACACACACACACACACACACACACACACACACTCAATGTGTGTTAACATACCCACCAACTTTATGTGTAGATCTGAATAAAAGGAAGGGTGAACATTTTCTAGAAGAAGAGTTGAGCTGAACACACACACCCGTTTTTAATAATAAGGTCTGTTAGACTTGAATGGCACAACAGTCTGTCGGGGAAGTGGTGAAATCATCACAGACTGTTGAGTGATTCAAAATTAGATCAGACAAAGCACTTTAAAAATACACTGTAGGAAACAATCTAGGCTGGGAAGGCAATAAAAAATGACCTAAATCGGTCTTTTCCACCTCTAACTTTTAATGTTTTCTTGTAGTTTAAAAATAGAAGAGTGTAATATTTATAGAAATACTGAAAGTTGGGGTCTAAACTCTAAGGCGCTTATTATTATTTAACAATATATTTGCTACTGATGGCTTTGCTGTAGAAACAACAGAAATGTGGCTCTATGTCTTCATCGTTTCTTCACTGATATGAAATTAACAATGAAGAAAAATGTTCAGGGTTCTGGGTAGCGATTATTAAGTAGTTTAAGGGCTAAATTTCATTTTATTTATTTATTTTTAAAGATTTTATTTATTTGAGAGAGATATAGTGAGAGAATGAGAGAGAGAGAGAAAGAGAGAAAGCACAAGTAGGGGGAGGAGCAGAAGGAGAGGGAGAAGTAAACTCTCTGCTGATCAGGGAGCCCGGATGCGGGGCTCAATCCCAGAACCCTGGGATTGTGACTTGAGCCCAAGGCAGACCCTTAGCAGACTGAGCCACCCAGTGCCCTTAAGGGCTAAGTTTTGGCACATAAAACTTAAGTTCTAAACCATTTATCCAACATAACAGACCTTAAATATTGCGGTTAAAATTAAGCAGTATTTAGTTTTTCCCCCATATATAATGTCATTATAACTGGATATAAACATACGATGGTGATGGAGCAATGGTATAGAGCATCTTTGAGAATTATTAGCTAATGTATATAAAGAGGGAAGATCGACGGAGAAGCAGCTTCTAGAAGGGTTATTTTTCATGTCCTCTCCGACTCTCTGATCTTAACTTAAATGATTGCTAATCAGATGCAATCTCTTTATGTCACTTGATTTCTCCTATATTCAAAGGCAGTCAGGATACTACACAAAATGAACCAAATTGTTTAAAGAGAAAGGGCTCCATAAATTTTTCTAATACTTTCTAATTTGTGCTTTTTTTTCATTTAACCTATAGTGATTCGCTTGGGGACACTCTTGCTCACCTTTGGGCGACCCCTGTCCTCATATCAGACAGAGACGCTTTAACCAGAAGTGGGAATTTACTGTTCTCTGCAATCAGCCTATGTGACCTTTTGGATAAATCATTGCTTAGACTTATAGCCCCATGGATCAGCTGCCTGGAACCAATCCCAAGAGAGGCCTCCCTTTATCTGTACGTTGCTTGTAGATCAGCAATGTACCCTCTGCATTATCCAAATGTTTCTTGGCTCACTGACCACCCTTGTCCCATGTGACTGGTTTTACATAAATGACATAGAAGATTGGTTTAGGCTGACTTCTTTTACAATCCCTGTTTCTCAAAATATGCTGGTTGATACAAAGTTCACTTTTGTGCAGAAGACAGAGAGGACGGTCATTTGTGCAGTTCTTAAGGTTTGCTGTGGTAGTGAGGCAACATTAAATGACCACTTCATTTTCCTCTGGGAGTAGTCTTGGTGGGGAGGTGCTGACCATGGGCAACATTTTTTTTTTTTTTTTTTTGTGCCCAGCTCACTGACAGGTGGTAGATGTTCAATAAACATTTGTTGGGTGAATAAATGAATGAATGGGTGGTCATTTCCAAGGAGGCTAAATTTCAGTACTGCTCTTTCTGCATTCCTTTCTGAGCAATTGGCCTCTTAGAGTGGCCAGCCCCACAGGATCTGCAGAAACAGGGGAAGAGAAAGGATGGGAATTTACTGCCAAAGTGTCGGGTCCAGCCATCTTTTGAATCATGAGTGAATGTGTACTCTTTGATTAGCCTTAAACTATTTGACATGATGTACTGGGTGGAGAATCATGAAATTTTGGAGACAAATATAGCTGTGTCTAAATCTTAACTTTGCTACTTAGTTATGTGCTACCTAGAGTGGATTATTTAACCTCCCTGAGGCTCAATATTTCTTCATTAATATGGAGAAATTGCCTTTTGTCTTGGAAGCTTCTTCCTTTCTTTCTCTCTCTTTTTTTTTCTACAATGAGATAGAAATTTTTAGAAATTTTTAGAAATTTTCTACAATGAGATAGAATTTTTAATTTAAATTCAATTTGCCAACATATAGTTTCTAGGTAAATCACTTCATATAGTATATATGTGTGTGTCTCAATAATAATAGCTATTTTCACTTTTTTTTTTTTTTTTTTTTTTAGTATCTTCTAGATGCCTGGATCACAGCTGTGGGTGGTGATCCCTCCAGCTAACTAAATTCCCACTAACTGTACAAGGCACAGTGCCATAGTATCATTCCCATTATACAGCCAATTAAATTGAGAGTAGGTGATGTAAAGGACCCTACACAAGGTCATAGAGCTAAGGGAGAGAACAGAGATTTGACTTGAAATTTATCTAATTCCTAAGCTGAGACTTTAATTTATCCCAATTAATAAATATTATTTCTTTCCTGCCCAAAAGAAATGGAGATGACACAATTATCCTTTTCTAATTGATCTGCTTACCTCTTCTATTGGATAGAAACCCTATCCCCATAATAAACCCCACTGGACCCAATAATTTTATTCATGGTGCTCACTTATTTAGAATCTAGCTGTGGGCCCCATATGGGTAGTGCTTTTTGTTATCATTGCTGAATGTCACATCTTTTCAAAAGATTCGTTCTATGTTATTTATTTCAGGTTAGATAGTGTAATTCTAAAGTCCAGAGAGGTCAGAGGATGCAGTAAATTTTTAGAGCCACTGAGATAGCACAGGTTTTCTATAACCCAACTCGAGAAAGAGAACAAGCTATATAGCCTTTAGCTATGTAAAAAGGCAGTGGTTTCTATCTTCTGTCATCAGTAGAGTCAGAGATTCTTCTGGCCATGCGTCTGCATATGATGTCAGTGGGAACTTTGAATATTAAGGGTGGAGATGTCTAACTTGGATGATCTGACTTTGGAGCTGTTAGAAGCTGGAAATGCTTTTAACCATGGCTTAGTCAGAAGGATATGAACCTTGGACTTACTCTGACAGTTGCCTTTAATTAAATGAGCCTGGCTCTATTAGATTCTGGCAAGGCAGCTATTTAGAAAGCACTAATTCTTCAGAAATCTAACTTTCCCAAGTTTTGTTTTTACTCAGCATCTTGGATTTTGTTTTCGTTTTCCATTTTCAGATTTATAATCGCTTAGATACAAATTGCTGTGGATTCCGACCTCGAAAGGAAGATGCCTGTGTACAGAATGGACTGAGGCCAAAATGTGACGACCAAGATTCTGTGGCTCTGGCACACATTATCCAGCGAAAGCATGACCCAAGGCATTTGGTCTTCATAGACAACAAGGGTTTTTTTGACAGGAGTGAGGATAACTTAAACTTCAAATTGTTAGAAGGCATTAAAGAGTAAGTTTTATGATGTAACATCTGTGGGACATCACTTTTCGATTAAATAAGTAGTAAGGTTTTAAGAAAACCCAAATGCTATGTGTGACTGATCTGACCCTTGAATGGAACTGTGGATGTGGAATTGGGGACTGGAGGCCCAGAAATGGGAAACAGACCTAAACCGAACATAACAAGACTGCGGCCTCAGTGTCACTATCACTAACCCATGCAACCTACAAAACTCCCACTACATTTCACATCTGTTGTGTTGGTTGGGCCTCATTGTGAACATCCGCCTGGGTAAGGTTGGAAGCATGCAGGGACCTCTGGGATAGGAACCGGCAAAGCACGGATGAGTGGGTAGCAGAAACTCCGTTACCAGGGCATGGGGCAGAGGGAAGAACAGGCATGCAGATGTTGACTGGGGGGATGTCCAAAGGCATAATCAAAGGCATAATACACTCAAGAGACTTCTGAATGCAGTGGGAAATTAGAGCTAATCTGCTGGAGACAGTGGCTTTTTGAATTCAGGTAGGAGGGTTTTTGAACTTTTGGAAATCTTTCCGGTAGACATAGACTATGGGGGAAAGTATCTTGAGCTTATCTATTTGGAAATAAAGGAAACAGATTCTTTTAATAATGGCAGGAACCCGCTGTAGAGTCTGGGCCATTCAACTTTAGCTACAGGGATTGAGTGCAGATTTCAGGCCCCCCAGCTCATAGCCGCCCTACATAGCCTTCCTACCTTGTCAGAAATCAGTGACCAAGACATTAGGGTATGTCTGAGACTTGCAAATAGAGGGGAGCATTAGTGAAAGAGTTAACCAGCTCGGTGTAGCTAAGTGACTGCTGGAGAGCACGTGAATGAGTCTAAAATTGAGAGTAGAACCCCAGTCTTCCAAATCCAGGTCCAGTCATTTCTTCTGCAGTGACTTGTTTGTTTATGCTGTTGCTCTTATTAACAACACTCTGAAGCATGTTTCATTAGTTCTTCCTAGTTCTCCGAATCAGGTAATGTGGATTTTATGTACTTTCAGGACTAGAAACAATACTGCTCCCATGAAAGTTTCATGAGCCCCAATTTCATGAGTTCTTGCCGCATCTTGCATACTCATTCTCACATCTCTTTGTGGATTGAAGGTAGACTATATGACAGATTCTTTAAAGTGACTAAACTACAGAAATTCTATGTGTAGAAAAAAAAGTCTGAGTCTTTCTTGCCAAAGGCATCTGTTACTGATAATATGGGGTCTTCTTAAATCTCTAAATTTTCTTTTGGAATTAGGAGTACCTGAGAATATGGTCCAGCCATTCTATACATTCATATTAATATGAATACGGTCTTATTTATGCTTCCAAAGAAGTTAACTTCCAATGAAATTTGAGGAGTAATGAGTTTGAAGTTAAATTTTTTTTTGAATAAGTAAGTCATGCATTGAAAAGCAAAAATGAGGGGATTCCTGGGTGGCTCAGCAGTTTGGCATCTGCCTTTGGCCCAGGGCGTGATCCTGGAGACCCAGGATCGAGTCCCTCATTGGGCTCCCTGCATGGAGCCTGCTTCTCCCTCTGCCTGTGTTTCTGCCTCTCTCTCTCTCTCTGTGTCTCTCATGAATAAATAAAATCTTTTTTTTTTAAAAAAAAGTAAAAATGATGATTTGCTAGCCCAGATTTATGCATAGAATATTCCTGTTAATGTAATGCACATACAGGTAATTTTTTTTGATTTTCCTTATGAAAAGGATTAGTCGCTAAAGAGATCCATGGTTTTCACCGTCTCATCTCGTACATTTTGCCACAGTGAAATTAGTTGAAGGGTCATAGAATTTATAAATCATGGATTATTAATATTTCATAGAGCAAAAATGCTTACTTAATTAATGCTATGGCCACTAAATTATATAGTACATGTCTTCAGGGAGCTCAGGGCATCTTATCAGTATTATTTAATTCCACGCTTACTCAGACTCATTAAGCACGTCCAGCTCTGTGGCCTTTGGTCTTTCTGCAGCATCTGGACCTGGATGCCCAGCATTTATGCCCCCTGAATGCCATCCTTAGTTCACTCCATTGGAATTTGGAAAAGGCGTTTAGGAGGCTTGAAACTTTAGGCAAATTGTATTCCTCAAACAAGGATATGTTCTTTTTTCTTTTTTAAGGCGTTACTTATTTATTCATGAGACACACACACACACACACACACACACACACACACACAGAGGCAGAGACACAGGCAGAGGGAGAAGCAGGCTCCCTGCAGGGAGCCCGATGTGGGACTCGATCCCAGGACCCCAGGATCACGACCTGAGCTGAACGGAGGCGCCCAACCGCTGAGCCACCCAGGCGTCCCCAGGATATGTTCTTATTATAGCTTTTAAGGAGCAATTACGTTTACATGAAATATACCACGTAACCCCAGTAGCTGTACTGTGCTTCCATCAGTATTTCAATGAAAGCTGGATGGGGCCAGTTGGAGATTCAGCAAGACATTCCTTAAGACTTTGAACCAGAAACTTGACAGAGGTCATCAGATAGTGTATGTGCTTGGTTTTCACTTTCTAAATGGAGAACAGGCAGCCCAAAGCACTCTCTTAAGGTCGTTCAACAAGGACCTTTCCAAATTGGCCTCAGGTTTTCCAAAGAAGGTTCACTGTGGAATGCTGGCTCTAAAACTTGAGTTTTGGTAAATTGATTTGAAAACAATTTAGTATTCCAGTTCAGTAAAGTGCTCCCAGATTCTCAGAATTCCTGAAGTGTAGTCTGAATCAGGAGCAATTCCTTATTTAATTGGGCGTCATGGAATGATTCCTTTCTCTTTTTACTACCTACATTTTGGATTATTTCACATTAAAATCAGTCATGCATTTATCAGCAATTTGCTTCTCATATTTTCTTGCATAAAACCCCACGTTGACACTTATGAGGATACTATTCTAACTTGACAGATTGAAGTGGTTTCTATGGGTGAAATGGAGCTGAAGATTGAGGAAAGTATTTTTGCCAGGCTAACAGAACTCTTTTTAATTCTATGCCTTTCTTTGCCTACAGTAATGACTTTAAATAAGATGTTAGCATGTCAAGTTCTCAATGGAAAATTCAACGTAGAAAATTCAGGTCCCTTGAGACATATTCTTCTAGTATATTATTGTTAAGAGAAGTGTCAGCTTGACAGGCTTGACAGTGACAAAAATGTTTTCATTCTCCAGGTACTATTTGATAGTGTGATTTGTGCCAGATTAATGAAGGGCAGAGCAATTGGGTAAGGCATAATATTTCTAAGCAATTACTAAGAATGAAATATCATTTTATCTTCTCAGGTTTCCCGAATCTGCAGTTTCTGTTTTGAAGAGCCAGCACTTACGGCAGAAACTCCTTCAGTCCCTGTTTCTTGATAAAGTTTATTGGGAGAGTCAAGGCGGTAGACAAGGAATTGAAAAACTCATCGATGTAATAGAACAGAGAGCCAAAATCCTTCTCACCTACATCAATGCACATGGGGCCAAAGTATTACCTATGAATGAATAACAAAAGCATCTTCTGGGTATAATACTAGGCATATTTATGCTTTTTTTTTGTTTTTGTTTTCAAACCACATGCACAAACCTCAAGCCTTTTTAGGAATGAGGCAGTGTAGATGAATATATAAAACAAATGAATTTAACCAAGTGTATATGATCGGTCTGAGCACTATAAGCAGACTTAAAACCTTTTAAAAAACATACTGCTCCAAGGATTTTTGTCCATATTTTCCTCTAACATCATGTCATGCGAGTCTCAACATCTGATTACAGAATGGTTGTAATCATTATTTAGCTTTGTTAAAACATTTGTCGTGCCTTTTAACAGAACAGTGTAAACCAGAGGTACTGACTCCTTTAACAAAGTGTATTTTATGCCATATTGACTGGTCTGATCAAGTACTGATGGGAACGGTTCTTGACATTCTTCAGTTGCTGATTGTTAAAACAGAGCCGTCCCAATATGACCCAGAGGAGGCAGTTCCATATTGGAAAACTGAGGCATGTGATCTACAAAAACACCAGCACACACAATAATTCTACACGAGAAATGGTGGGTTATTTGCAAAAGCGCCGATATATTCTATCTGCATATGATCGGCCATCTCTGTGAGTCTGAGAAACAAAAATCACAGTTTCACTTTTTTTTTTTTTTTTTTTTTTAGAAATTTGTTTTGTTTTCAGTTTTGAAACCATCCAAGTATGACAATTTATACAGTAGGTAGTTTTGCTTCCTCAGTTTTGGTCCAATTTATGTCTAGTGGCTTAGACATTAAACAATTTTAAGGTATAAATTAGCTTATTTGAAACTATACTTCTAGTGTGCCTTTTTTTAATGGATGCTCTTTGAAAAAATGTCATTTTTACAAAGGATATACTATAGTTTTGTATATTTTCTTAATAATAGGGGATTTCTTTAGATTTGTTCTAATTATATTTAAACTGACTTAAATGATGTTGCTGAGATACTGACGATAGAACCAGATACCGAGTGCATTTAGATATGCTGTTTGGCTTATCCTAATATGAAAAATATGAACAAAATAAATTGAAACCTGACTCTTTTCAGTTCTCCTCATTGAAAGCACATGACTAGAACTAAAACAGTGAATTTGGACAATATTAAGCTTCAAATAATTCCTCCCAAACTCCCTCTACCAACTTTTTAATTAGGCACAGGGACATGGAAGTACAGTATTCATGTGTTGGATCTTTGTGTCCTGGAAAGATACCCATGTCATCACATATGATAGATGTTCTTACAGAGGTTTCAAATCTTGAACAAGTCATCATTCTACCCCCCTCACACCTATCCTTATTTAAAAGCTGATATACTGACTTCTTTTTCCCCTGAAAGTTTAAAAATATGATTTAAGAATGCTGTACTACATTCTATTCTGTTTTCTCGAGTCTGTGTGTTATTGCTAAAGTCCCATATCTTCTGTGTTCTAATCAAGGGTCGCTTAATATCACTGTAAAGTAGAACTGTTAAAGGCATTACAACAATAAAGACTAAAATTTAAAAATATATATACCTGTAGATTCTAATTTATTCAAAGGTATAGGGACAAAAATGTCAAAACAACGCCTGCTAACTCTAAGAGAAGACAGGCAAGGAGAGAGGGATCATTTGATCACCTAATTAGAACTTTTCTAGGCTCACATTCAAGTACCTACTTTTTAACATCCTTATTTGCTGGGCTAACCCTTAGAGAAGTGGCCTTCAGACCATTCTTCTTTCCCATTATCCCTCTACCACTCTGATTTCCCTTCTCCTGTTCCACATGTCCCGTGCACTCTTTGGCTCTCCCGAGTCTCTACTTTTACCTGCTGTGCTCCGGCTTTTAAAAATCCCCTTTTCTCTCATTAATCAGTATTTTAATAAAAAAAAAAAAACTGTCCTAACAGAAGCTTGGAGACCCAGGTTCTATTTTGAGCCACTGACTTAAAATAACTCATTGTCAAGTTGCCTTGTACCTTGTCTTATCAAGGTGGCATATTTTCATTTTAATATGCTTTTTATGGAGTAGAGCATCTTTATCCAAATTTGTGATATTAGTGGTGGGAATTCCAGTCTCCTTAGAAATGAGCTATAATGTTGCCTCTCCAGCTGCACTGCTTTGGGGCAGCTTGGTTCTCCCTTATGTGGGTCTGGTTTTGCTTATTTGCCTCCAGTTATTCTGACATGCTTAATATTAAATGAAAGGTCCAGGAACACATGTTTATTTTAGTCACCTTTGCTTTTTAACAATGTATTTTGCTTTATAATCAGTGAATAATTCATGCCGTATTATTTTTGAATAATGGATAGCTACAGGGCCAGGCTTTTACTTCTAAGTAACACTCCTCTTTTTTCTCACTGAAACAATGAGAGTACTCTGCGCCTTTCAGATGCACTCAGATTATGCTGTGGTTTGGTTCACATAAGCATATTATGTGGTTTATTTATAACTTGATAAATTTAAAATAGAACAATTTACCTTGGCAGGCATACAAAAGCTTGTTCTTGTGTGACTTATTTTCTTTAAGCTGATAATATGAAAATAAATACATATCTTAAAAATCTATAATAAAAATATTAGAAAATAAAGATGCGTGCTTTTTATTTTGTAGGTGGGTTTTCTTTTGTACATGGGTGACTTTTCAGAAGTGAAGTACGGAAGACGGTTTGCTACCACTGTCCATGATAAAAGAAACAACTGAACAATTAAGAGTTTTGTTGGATTGTGTTCGTGTATGCATATATTTGACATTGTTACCAGTGATTTTATGCTTTTTCTTGGTGTACATAAAGCATTGTCTTCCGCGGTATGCAAATTAGTTAATAGCTATCACAAACCCTAAGAGACTGATTTTTGTTTTTCTTTGCTGGGGGTGAGTCTTAGAACTATAGTTAAGGTTTTCTTTATAGCACTCAATCTTATTAAGTTTATTAGGTATCCTGGGGGACTTATCAAAATATAAAATGTCTTAGACTTATGCTCAAAAAATTTATAATCTCTAAGCCTGTATTATAGCCTGTTTATTCCATCGTACCTTTAAATATATGTGATATAGCTAATGAATAAAATAACCTAGATGTAGATTTATCTAGCCGGTACCTTATGGAATTCTTATGTTTATCTCAGCACAGAATGAAGGAAGGCTCAGTTAGGGCACTAGTCTGAAAATATGGTATGGAAATTGTATGTGGGTCAAATAAAGATGATAAAAGACCTTTCTCCAAAAACTAGTAGCATCAAGAATTAAGAGCTTCCATTCTTGAAACAGAATTTGACTTGTGGGAAAAGTTACTGGACACTTGGAAATAGCCAGAAGAGATTTTTGGGTGTTCTTTCAGTACAATGCTGGGCTTGCTTTTGTACTGAATGGTCTACTTAACAATGTTGTGGGGCAGAGGTTAACTTGTAGATTTTTATCCCATTGAGATGCAAATAATTTCTGCCTGGTGGAAAAGACAACCCTAATGGTTTTACAGTTTATTACCCTGTTGGACATTAGCCAGTTTTATATCTAGTCCAGCAATCTTACCCTAACATTGCCTGTAAATACTTAGCTTTTGAAATACTCTTCGAAATGGTTTTACCATCTTAGCAGTTCCCTTGGTTATTAATTAGATAAAGTCTTTGACATATGTTCGTTTTACATTTGCATAGGAATTGCAATTTCAATTATTTCAAATATTTTGCCCTAATAAACTTTTGACTACAGAGTCATATCTTACTTGTTTGAGAATCATGATTTTAAATTTTTGAAAAATTACTTTAGCAACCTTTCAAAACACAGTTCTATCATTGAAGAACTGAATGACACCATGTGATTAGCCTTTGGAGCTTATTTTCATTTAATCTTTTAATTTTTTAGTGGTTATCAGTGGATTATCTAGTTCAGAGGTCTGACTCAGAAGGGCTTGCGGACAGACTCTGTTTTGCAACCTAAGAGTGCACATGGTAAGGGAATGAAGTGGCAGAGATCTTTTCTTGCAAGAGCACTGCATATTACTAAATTAGTTCAACTTTTTTTTTTTTTATCTTAGGAAGTTACCTTTTTACCATCATGACTCCAAAATGCATTTAGTTTTCTCGATAAAAATATGCACAATCATGTGCACATTAAGAAATCTCTATGCATCTTCTTTCTAAAAAAGTAATCTGTATTTCTTAGCAGTACTTGTCAAGATTTCTAAAGCTTCTGAGACAAAGAACTAAAAAATAAAACCTCCCTTGTCAGTGGCTTTAATCACATGCTGCAGAATTAGCTAGCTGTGCTATATTTCAAAAGGCAAACTGGGCTGCAGAGAGTGGGACCAGTCACTAAATGAGACTGAAACAGCTGTGATTTTGCAGGATGTGCCAACATTTTCTTTAGCCCCAGGACACCAGACATTATTTGGCTCATAAAGTACCCTATGTTATTGGCTCAACTTCTGTTTAGGAGAACAAGAGATCTTGTTCTGTATCCCTGTTTCAGGCCCTCAGGGGCATTAAAAAGGGAGGTCAACATTTATTTTATTTATTTTTTACCACATAGTAACTTAAAAAAGTCAACTGTGATTCAGATAGCCTCTAACTTTGTGAGAGTACATTATCGTTAAGCTTGCAAGATTCAAGTCTTTCTTAAGAGAATGGTGAAATAATTTACAGCCTCTCTTAAGAGTCCGTCCTCCACATCAGGTAACAGGTGACAGTTACGATGTAGGACTTGAGTTTTGGTGATTCATGTGACAGTGCTATTTGCTGCCCGCATTGTGTCATTTCCTTTGTCTTCCTTACGGTCCGTTGCAAGTAGACACAGCATGTTGTGTTTAAGGAGGAGTGACATGACAGCCTCTGGAGAAGCAAAGTCCTAATTAGAGACACAAATTCCTAATTAAGTCTTGACTTTATCCTGGGCTACCTACTAGATGTCAGTAGTAACACGCCTTTAAGTTGTGACAACAAAAAATGTCTCCTGATATTGCAAAATGTCCTCTTAGGAGGCAAAGTCATTCCCTGGTTGAGAATCATTAGTTCTTCGTGCTTTAGCACCTTCACTGATAGAAAGTCTTCCATAAAAGACAAACCTTTTAATTTTTTTCCTGTCCTTTCGCATTCAGCTTATGAAGATTTTTCTCTAAGTCCTTGTTTTAGACTGTGTTGCCACATGGTATGGCATCACTCAGGGCCCTGAGACGTCTGATGGTTTGGAGAAAGAGATCAATAAAAGTAGCCACTTGAGAGGAGAAAAGAGACATACTGGGCTTTGAAATAAACATTTTAGGTGGAGCATAAATTTAGGAGCATATGACAAATTAAATATCAGCATAAAAATTTGGGAATGGATGGTGGTTGAAGTAAAAGCGCTTGAAAATCTGTGCTCTCCCTTCCTCTGTCCTGGGGCTCGGGATCTGTAGTCTTTGAGAAGATGCCTGGAATACAAAGAAGCCCTGCTCACACCAGGGACCCAACCGCCCTGTGGGATCCTCCTCCAACAGAGGGTCAAAAGAAGTGGAGGGTGTTTCCTTAGCAGCAGGAGGGGAAAATGAGTAGCAAAGTGTGGTAGAGCGGAATTGCTCTACTGTGGTACAGTCAGCAGCCAGTGGGCAGTGAGGAATCGCAGTGGGAAATGGAAGAAGAGAGTGGAATATCAACAGGGAAGGCTAAGTAATGCTGTAGTAACAAAACACCATCAAATCTCAGTGGCTTAAAACAATAAAGCTAGATTTCTCACAGCACTTGTCTGCCACAGCTTGGCAGGGAGAGCTTTGCTTCAGATAAACACCTAGAGAATCACCGTGGTGAGGCAGCCTGGATGCTTCTATTTCTGTATCTGAGGGAGAGAAAGTTCTGAAGGGCTTTGCACTTCGTCACCACTAACTGGACAAAAGCGAGAAATCTGAACTGTCTGGCAAGGGACACCGGTAACTACAGCAGAGAGTGAGAACTGCAGGGGTGGCTCTGCTTACGTTTGAGGCAATCATATCCCAAATCTATTATTGTTTGTCAACCCTCTTCTTCGAGATTACCCCTGTCCCCCCGGCCCCACCTCACTGACCTCTGTTGACCATGGTTGATGGGGTCAGTGATGTACATGTGCCTTAATGCTGGGCCAGTCGCAGTCTCTCTATTCAGCTCTGTTTCCTGTCATAATTGATTGGTTCGAAACTGAACACCTGATCTAAGTAGGTCACCCAGAAAACTTGCCTCAGAGTTTTAGAACAGATAAAGAGAAAAAAAAAAAAAAAACAAGACCCAAGCCCAAAGCAATAATGGGGCAATGTTCTGGAGATCTTACTTAGACTTTTTTTTTTTTTTTTTTTTTTGCTGTGAGTGGAGAAAATTTAATGTAGATTGAGGGAAAGCCTCAAGCCTCAGAGGTGCTGGTGGGTGAGATGGGGAGGTCCCATGTCTTCCGACTCCTTCGCATTAGTTGCTTGAGGTGCCTTCCAATTTTTAGTTTCCTCAGAGTCCTTTCTTAATGTGCCCCTTTGCTTTAACTTAATCTAGGCCGATAGCTTTTCTTTCCTTTTCTTTTCTTTCTTTTTTTTTAAGTTTTTATTTATTTATGATAGTCACAGAGAGAGAGAGAGAGAGGCAGAGACACAGGCAGAGGGAGAAGCAGGCTCCATGCACCGGGAGCCCGACGTGGGATTCGATCCCGGGTCTCCAGGATCGCGCCCTGGGCCAAAGGCAGGCGCCAAACCGCTGCGCCACCCAGGGATCCAGCTTTTCTGATAATTGCAACAAATGGCAAATCTATAATTAGTTTCTAAGGTAATTAGGTCTTTCTCTAATTTGTCAGTTTTAGAACGTATATCATGAGTTCTTCTTATGACAGATAAAGATGTTCATGTTCTTAAATTCCCCCTCCCTCCACTTCTCTCCTTCATAAACCAATATCTAAAATATTTATCATCACGCTTACATGTCAATCTTCCTAATATTTACCTTCTGGTTTCCACTTTGTCACAGGTGCATTAATTCCATATTTGAATAGATTTCCTGCTCACCATCAATTACAACTTCTTCCTTCCTGAGGTTTTTGTTTGTTTTACTCATTCATCTCTTTGCTGATTGGCTTCATGGAAATGATTTTTACAGACTTACCCATGAGTTCCATATTCAGTGAGCCTTGCTGATTTGCAAATGGCATTGTTTTGTTTATGTATATAAACAACAGCCTTGTGATACAAAATTTGGATTCTGCGCTTTTTAAAAAGTTTTTCAAAACGAAATATCCTTGGAAGTCTTTAGACACTGTAACACTGTCATATAGCATTGAACATTGCAGATAAGATTTCAGAGGTCAGGCTGTCCTTTTTTTTTTTTTTTCCCTCTGACTTGTAGGTGATTCGCTTTTCTGGTTTCCATGCATGTTGAATTCTTTTTTTTTTAAATCCTTTCTTTCTTTCTTTCTTTCTTTCTTTCTTTCTTTCTTTCTTTCTTTCTTTTTTCTTTCTTTCTTTCTTTCTTTCTTTCTTTCTTTCTTTCTTTTTCTTTCTTATTTCTTTCTTTTTCTTTCTTTCTTTCTTCCTTCCTTCTTTCTTCTTTCTCTTTCTGATTTTATTTATTTGAGAGAGGGAGAGAGAGATCACAAGTAGGGCGGAGGAGTAGAGGGAGAAGCAGACTCCCTGCTGAGCAGAGAGTCAGATGTAGGACTCGATCCCAGGACCCTGAGATCATGACCAGAGCTGAAGGCAAGAGTCTTAACCCACTGAATCACCTGGGTGCTCCTACCCTTTAATTTTAATAAATTCTCAGGATGTGTCTTAAAGCTGGTTGTTCTGCATCAGATTTTCCTGGAACACAACATTTTCCTGAAATCAACATATTTATATTTTCTTTCACTTCGGGAAGATATTTACAATGTATATTTGAATAGTTTTTGGTTCTATTTGTTCTGTCTTCAGGTAAAGACATATTTATTAGGTGTGTATGGAATCTGCTCTGAATCAATTGGTTTTTCCTTATTTGCTTACTTCCCTGTATTTTTTTCCACAAAATGTACTATTTCCCCACGTGTTTCCTTTATATCTCTGATTTCACTTCAGCCCCATTTATTTGGCTTCTCCCTGCTTTCCATTAGTCTTAATTTCTTGTAATGATTTTATTATCTTCAAGTTTCTTTTTAGAGAGCTCAGCTTTCTTTGGCGGCTTTGTTAACTCTTGGTTGACCTTCATTTCTCATTCTTTTTATTTGAACTAGTTTTTCAAAGAGTTTTTCAAAATATTCTTTGAGACTGCAGGGAATAGCTTTTGGAACTATTAAAATGAAAATTAAATTAAAAATCCATTTCCTCAGTCACACTTGCAGCATTTCAGATGCTCAGGAACCTCATATGCTTCATGGACACTGTGTTACCACATCAGATAGCACCAATATAGAACATTTCCATCATTGTAGAAAAATCTGTTGGCCGATGTTGCTGTAGAGCACAGGTGTCTGCTTTTCTTGTGAGGTGGGGTTTATATTTTCTGTCCTCGGCAGTAGTTCCATCCTTGGGGTTATATTTTTTGTCCCTCCATTCCTCCCCCTTACCTTATCGCCAGGCAGCATTATCTAGGTTAGATTTTTGGTCTCTCTCTTAGTTTTTTGGGCTGCTACAACAAATGCCACAGACTAGGTGGCTTTAATAACAGGTATTTAATTTTCACAGTATCAGAGAATGGAAGTTCAAGATCCAGATGCCAGCAGGACCAGTGTCTGGAAAGGGTTCTCTCTTCAGGTTGTAGATGGTCACCTTTTCATTGTGTCTTCACATATAATGGTGGGACAACTGTGGGAGAAACTTTCCCATTCCAAAAGGAACAAATAGGAAAGGGGAAAGGGGTGATGGGTCCCAAGTCCGTCCAAACATAGGCAAATTTCATTGGCTTTTAAGTGTCAGGAATAATCCTCTTTGGCTTGAGTGCCCTGTCCCAGGCTCACTGGGGTGACAGTATCACCCTCACAGCTGCAAGACTTGGTCTTGCTCTTTTAGTTTGCCATCACTCCATGGCTCTCTGCAAGGGACCTGCCCACAGGACTTGGTGGGCAGCCTTACCCCTGAGGCACTAGTGGCAGCATCCTGGCCCACTGGACCAGCAGGAACCAGTTCTGTCCTTGGGGCCTGTGGTGAAAATAGCAGCTCTGATGATCTCTGAAATCTTCAGCATCATTCTTTCCTCTTCTTACTCTTTTTAGTCTAAACTGGCAGTGTGTTTGCAGGTATAATTCCCATTTTCTTTTAATTAGGTCTTTTAGAACCCTATTGTTTATTTTCAAAGAAATCTACACAGTGCTTTCTAGTTTGGCTGATAGTTGTTTTATAGCTTTGTACTAGATACATCATTCTTTCCTAAGAATAACAGCTTTCTAAGAATAATCTTAAACTGTTTATCCCGTGCCGTGTTTTACTGAGAAGCCATTATAAGTTCTTAAGCTAGGGAGCCATGTGTTAGAGTGGATTGGAGTGTGTGTTGGGGGAGACAGTGGGGAAGACATAGAGAAGTAATTTAGGAAGTTCTGGAAATTATTTAGGCCTAAGATTATCAAGAGGTGAGGTAGGATGGGTCTAATTTTGAGGTATTTTTCATGCATAATTGTGGGCCATTATATATTTTAAGATTCAAAGGGAATTAATTAACAATTCTGAGAAAAATATCCCTGCTATTGGAGACAACTTGAAAAGATATTCTAGAAACACTATGTATAACAGTCTCCTTAGGGCTTTAGATATATTTTCTTCAGCTATAGTCACCACAGCAGGTATGCCTGGGTGGCTCAGCAGTTGAGCGTCTGCCTTTGGCTCAGGGCGTGATCCCAGGGTCCCGGGATTGAGTCCCACATTGGGCTCCTGGCGTGGAGCCTGTTTCTCTTCCCTCTGCCTGTGTCTCTGCCTCTCATGAATAAATATATGCAATCTTTAAAAAAATATGGTCACCACACCAGTATTAACTAAAGAGGCCTATCTAAACCAGACAAGGTGACTGAGTTTGTATCATTGAAAGATTCAGAAGAATGGATGGATACACCACACACATACACACACACACACACCACCACCACCACCACCACCACCATCACCACCAACCAGTGGGCATATACATGAAACAGTAAATCTAGATAAGGAGCTAGATTGTTTCCTTTTCTTTTTTCATAATGAACAAGTTGGTTGCTCTTCTCAGTTGATTTAAAACCAAGCTACTTACTATTAATCAGGATTGAGGTTCTGCACTTAGGTTGGGGTGCCCCAAACCATGCGATTACATTTATATCTCAAGATGTTCTGGCCCCATTACCTCTCAGCCAGTGACGATTACAGAGTTTGTTTGCTAATTTGATTTCTCTGAAGCTTTATTTATTCACTCATATAACAAATATTTGTGGAGTGCAGGCTAGGTGCCAGGTCCTGTTTTAGGTCTTGAGATACAGCAGAGAAAAATAGGTGAGCACATGCATCTTTAGCAGCTTTCTGTCCTCAAGTCTTTGAAAATTAAACTGTGAAGTTAATACAACAAAAATCAGAGGCACTGGCCAAAATTTTTCATACACAAGAAGAACTAATTTTATAGTGTTGCCTTAACACTTTAACCTTTCTGTTCTTCAAACGTTCGTATTAAAAACAGAAACAGTATTTTTCAGCTATATTTGTGGACATAATCAGAATCTCTTGAGTAATATTTCAAATATCCTTTACGATGCCTCTAGCCAATGCATTTTACTGGAATTGCATGTATTGTGCAGTTTACATTTTGTTCCTTTTCCATTTTGTCTTGGTAGGAAAAACTACCCGTATTAAGTCATAACAAAGACTACAGAAAGAAATAGTTTGGATTTTTGCCAATGTTGGTAGTATACTTTCAAATCAAGGAAATGTTCTACAATCAATATTTAAATAGCATATTTGGCAAAATGTTCTGCCTTGAATGGATGACATTTTTTGAAGAGTAAAAGTAATGGGAACCAGACAGAAAGTTCAAGAAGCCATCCTCAGTAAGCCTGCTTTCCTTTGTGACAACATAATCCCCTTCAAGGGCCTTCAGCATCTCAGATCTCTTTCTCTATTATGAGTGGCCTTTCTTTTTCTTTTCTTAACATTTTGTTTTTAACTGTATTGCAGAGTTGGTGCTTCTATTTTATCTTTTCTAGAAGTCTCTTCAGTGTAATTTCTGACCATTGGAATAACTTTTCTGCAAGGCAGCCATGTCATTGTTTTGCAAAATCTTCAGTGACTTTTTCTTTAGTGCTGATTTCTCCCTCTTTCTCTAGGACCCAGAGATACAGACTTCAGAATTTTTTCCTGTTCTCATGCTTTCCTCACTTTTCCTAAGGCCCTCTCTACTTCTGCTGCCCTCTATATTTTTGCTCTCAAAAAATTCATAGCTTTGTTTCTGCTGCTTAGACAAATGGCAGCTAATTAACCTGAATACCATACAAACCTCTTGCTTTTCTTGTCTTTTAAGACCTTAAAATTTCTTATATAAGTATTGGACACCATTTAAACCAACAGAAAGAGTATGAAATAAAGTGGGAGGTAAATAATAGTATAGACACCGTTCGAGATCCGGTTGTTATTTAGGCTCATTCATTTGTATTTTGAAAAGGATTGCATATGAGTTCCAGAGCGCTGTGGCATGAAACAATATGGTAATTCTCCTAATTTAATAACTAGCCACCTATATCAGGTTTCTATTATGAGGTTGGCATGGTGTGATGTATTTCAAGAATATTATCCATCCAGTTTAGTCCTCATGAGTCTATCTGACAAATAAGAAAATAGAAGAATAGAGAAGTTAATAATATGTCCAGGAACAAAGAGCTAGGAAGTGACCAAACAGATTCATTTCCAAATGTGTTTGATTTCACAACCTATGCTTATGACGATTAGGCCACAATCCCTTCCAAATTCCATCCGGTGCTCTCTCCTTTCTGTCACAGTGACTTACCTCCAGATAGAATTTGTATTTCTTACGCACACTGAGATAAATTGCAGGGAACTATGGCCAATGTTTAAGTGGAAAATTAACAAGTAGACACCTGATAGAGATAAGAAGCAGAAGCCATTCAAGCTTGCAATATCTCTCACATGTCTGGTTTTACTTATGTATGTGAGATGGTGATCTTTAATTTCCCACTATCAGTAACTAATATTTAAAAGTGTTATGTCAAGCCATGTGTTTCAGCTTTATGATTCACAGGAGACAGAGAGAATTTCAACTCTCAGTTGCAATCTCAACTCATTTGTCGTGACGTTGAGTTACACAGAACTAGGGCACATGTAAAATAAATACCTCTTTCTGTTCCAAGCCTTGATGAGCATTTTTCTTGATGCATTTGGATTCCTCGGGTAAGAAAATCACAATGTAAAGCCATTCTTTACATTCGATGTTGAGTTTGAACAAAGAGCTGTGAGACTGCTGTGGTGTGAAAGCCAGTAAAGTTCACAGAACAAAGGAGGGCAAAGCCCCCTTAAAATCACAGCATTCCACTTCATTTTACTTTGTGTTGTTATGTTGAAAATTGAATTTGCTAGTTTGCAAGTAGATATAATAGCCAGTGGAGCTTTGGTCAACTGATTAGTTAGTGTGTTTTAAAGCAAGAGATTGAAAAAATAAAGAACACATTTAAACTCATAAAAAAATCAGCTCTGTGCTGGGAAAGAATTCTTACTTTAGAGTCATATAAAGAAGAGTCATATGAAGAAGCTGATTTTCATGACCAAGCAGTAATACTTTATATAATTTTATACCATTGCTGTGATTGAAACACTGTTTTGCATCCTTGCTTCCTGTTGTGTGAGTGACAGCACTCTTAGAAGTGGTAATGAGTCTCCAGTATATGCTCAACGATTAAATATCTATTTGGTTGGCTTAGGTAAACCTTTGGATCTTTATGTTGAGGATCGTGGAAGATTGAGAGGCAAAAATGTACACATCATTTTTTTTACAGATAGACGTGTACAGATTTTCAAGGACACTGGGACTCTCTATGCAGTTTTCTCATCATGAGCATGAAGCAGCATCAAAATTTACAGCCGATGGGGTATCTGAGACTGTGATACACAAAATAATGTGAAATTCATGGCTTCAGTCTAGTTTTGGGGGGTTATGAGGTGCTTTTTAAGAATGCCATATTCTTTCTTACAGAGCTAAGATAGTCTCTCAAATCCCTTTTGCTACCATATTGTGGAAATGAGAAAGAGAAGCCATTCCCAAAGATCTAGTTAGTAAATCCATTTTATGAAGTGCTATTGTTGGAAAACAAAGTTCTATAAAATTTATCTATCAAGACATGCATTTTATGGTAATTGATTTATTTTTGTTAATGTATTTCTCTATGTCATTCTTAAAAGAACTTGGAGCACCCAGTTTCCAGGTAGGGGTAGCAAAATACTTAAAGCTATACACATGCAAATGATGAAGACTGAAAACTTCTGAATTTTGGAAAATAGAAAAAAAGTGGGAAATAAAGTGATTATTTTGAAGATGTCAATATTGGATATAAGACTTCATGGAACAGGAAAAAAATGAGCCAGTCCCTTAGGGACCAAGACAGAGTGTAAGACATTTCTGAATATGTGGGAAAGAAATATCTCTGATGTCAAAACCATATACAAGTTTATTAATTCCATCACTAGGCTTGAAGATTAGAACCAAGTAATAATATATAAAACATTTTACATTATATATTACATATAAATATGAATTTAATGCATTATATTAGAAATATTATATACATATATATGATATTATATACATATATGCATATGTTTAATACACACATATACCCATGAGATATATACATCTTGTATACATATATGTGCATATGTATAAGTATGTATATAATATATACATGTACATTTTAATATATGTGCAGTTTGTGTACATAAATGTATCTGTATTATATAGCGCATTAACTATTTTGCAGCTGTATATAGCTTATTTCATAGTTTGTATTCCGTCTACACCTAAAACTCTAAGTCCTTATACATTCAAGATTCACAGAACCCCTTCAACTGATGTTAGCCTAGTGATCATTCCTGTTCAATTTCTGATACACATAACTAATTCCTTCAACAAATATTTCTTGAATGCGTGTCATATTCCAGGCCCACTAAAAAGTAGTGAACTCAGGAGACATGGTCTTGATTATTTGAAGCTTACATTAAGGGGAGAATATGCACAGTAATATTAAAAATTGCATAAATATTGTGAGAAATAACAGGGAAGATGTGTTACAGACTGGGGAATGAGTTAAGGCCTTCTGGAGGAGGGGTATTTAAGTTGACATTTGAAGATTGAGCAGCAGTTACCCTGAGAATTGAAGGAAGAGCATTCCAGGCAAAAGAAGAGCATAAAGAGTCGTGGAGGTGGAAAATGGTTCATCTTCCAGAAAATAAGAGAAAGCTAAGGTTTCTAAAGTGTGATGAATGAGAAAGCAGCACAAAAGGTGATTAATGAGATCAGCAAGGCCCTGATCATGCACACCTGACTTGAGGGCCCTGCTAAGGATTTGGGGTTGTGCCAGAAGTGCAATGAGATTTCCCTGGAATCAGTGTAGAAAAGAACTAGGCAGGAAAGTTTGCAAGGGAGATGGCTTAGAAGATCATTTTGTAGCTCTTGTGAGAGCTGGTAGGCTGCAATGAGAAGAGTGTGGAGATGGAAATCTGGTGATGCCAGATATATTTGGAGGGCAAAATCAACCAGATTGGCAATAAAAGTTTTAAGAATGACTCTCAGGTTTCTAACTGGAGCAATTATACTCATTATGGTGCCCTTAACTGAAATGGAGAAGATCGGTGAGAAACAAATTTGTGAATAAAAACAAAAAGAATATTCTATTTGACACATCAATGTGCATTCAAGAGGAGTTGTCAAAAACAGATGAGGCATATGGGCTAGGCAGGGGTCTCTCAACCCTGGCACTAACGACATTTGGGGTTGAGAGAAGGACCTGTCAGTTACAAGATATTTAGCAGCATTTCTGGCCTCTTCCCACTAGATGCCATAGCACTGCCTTTTTGTTATGGCAATCACGAATGTTTCCAGACATTGCCAAATGTCTTTTGGGGCAAAACCACCACTGATTGAGAATGACTAGTTTAGAAATATGCTTTGGGAATTGACGGCATATAGATGAAATTTTAAATCCATAAAAGTAGAAGAAATCACTCAGGGAGTATAGGTTCCAGCAAAATGGTATATCAAATAAATACAGAAACTCTTCCACTATGTTTGGAATGCTTGATAAAGTATAACAATATCACAAATTTAACAGTGAGAACATAAAAAAAAGAAAATACCCAAGCAATAGAATAATAATAATTAAAAAAGAATGAAACTTTAAGTAAACGTGGAGGTGATGCTACTGTAGCCCTGACACGAGTTGGAGGGGTTTCCTTACTACTGATGAAAATAGCACAGGACTGGATTTTCAGTTACTATATATGGACTGTACAAGGCAAAGAGTCCGAATTCTTTGTAAAAAATGTTCTTTCATAATGTCTGGAATATAGAAATGAAAGGTTGACATAAATATCTCCCCATGACCCAGCATATGATGAGGAAACTCTTATTTGCTTAGTGTCTGGGAAAAAGGCTACTCCAAGCAATCAGAAGCCTGAAGCTATGTCCCATTTTGGTTTAGAGTCTAACTTTGCAGTATCTGAGAAGGCCAGTTTCACTCAGCTAAGAAATTAATATAAAAGTTGGTCCTCACAATACCGTTGAGATAAATAGAAATGACGCAAAACTTTCTCCGAGGATCATTCCCACAACCAGTCAGCAACCAGACTCCAGCAAAAACCCAGCCCCTCTCGAAGTACAGAATTAAACATTAAAATAGAAAGAACTCATTTATCATAAAACAAAGTTTACAGACACAGCACATAGGAGAATTATTGCTCTAATCATTTGAAACAATAAATAACCTGAAGCTGACTACAAATCAGTAATGTGGAAGATAATTAAAAATATTAAAACAAATACAGAAGAAGAATGAGAGACCAGGACAAAAAAAGGACAAGATGGAATTCTTGAAATGACAACTATAACATGTGAAATTTCAAATGCAATGGAAGCTAAACAGTAGGTTCTTGTTTTGCAGAAGCTTAAGATAGGAAAGAGCTGTGGAAATAAAACAGATTATAGATAATGGGTGGTAACAACTGAAGAGCTTAAAGATAATTCTTTGTGGAAGATAGCATGAAATGAGCCAACGCATATCTATCATGAGTTCCAAAAAGCTAGGATAGGAAAAAGAGAAAAGTGGCAATAATGGAAAAGACATTGTTTATGAATTGCCAAAATTGATCCAAGACATAAATTCTCAAATTGAAAGAAAAAACATAAAAAAAAATAATAAATTCAGCATAGGTACTATGTAAGGAAACTGCAGATCACTGAAATTGAATACAAAGTATTTTAAAAAGAGTGATCATCAGGGACACCTGGGTGGCCCAGTGGTTGAGAGTCTGGCTTTAGCCCAGGGCATGATCCTGGAGACCCAGGATCGAGTCCCATGTCGGGCTCCCTGCATGGAGCCTGCTTCTTCCTCTGCCTATGTCTCTGCCTCTGTCTCTCTCTCTCTCTCTCTCTCTCTGTCTCTCATGAATAAATAAATGAATCTTTAAAAATAAAAAAAAATTAAAATTTTTTAAAAAAGAGTGATCATCTAAGTAAAAGGATCAGAGACAGAAAAGAAACCAAGACCAGTTCCTGAGGAACCTCAAAACTTAGAAAAGGCAAATTAAGTTGAGAATGTTTTGGAGGTTAAAATAAGTTTGAATAGGTTTGTTCCTATGTGGTTTTGCTACTCACTACATACAAGTGAAGAGTGAACAAAAATTAGCCTACCTGTATTTCACTTTTTTCCTCCTGGGCACATGGACCTTCTAACCCAAGGATTAGATTCCCAACATATCAGTTTAGCTTCTTCATGTGTCAGTTTGGTCTTGGGACCTCTGCCTGTTTCAATATACATCAATCAAAGATCCTCAGTCTCAACCCCAAACTTTCACTTGGTGTTAAGAAATTTAAATAGTCTTTAAATTTTAATTCCCCTTTTCTTTTTTTAAGGTGATGAGGAATCAACTTTGTTGCGTGAATAAAATAATTTTCTGGCTTTATTGAATTATGATAATCAAAGATAACCTTTACATTTATTACTATTTTTTATTTGAGATGTTCTTTATATCTTATTACATTGGTAAATATATTGCATGGGTAGTTGCAATGGATATATTCTCTGAATCACAGAAAATTTTGTACATATGTTACTGTTATCTTTAAAATAAAAAATACCAAACGACTTAAAAATTTTGTTTTGTTTTCCACCGTAGGCTGACAATGCTTGGGTAGAATTTTTTTCTTCATATTACCATTAATTTTTCCTTTAGTCTCACATAGACTTTATTCTATGTGCTTTTATCTGTGCTCTATATTTGACACATAAATATGTTATTTTTATGTTCACTATATTCTTATTTTTCATTTGCGTATTATTTGACCTTTCATGTATTTTTATAAGTAACAATTCATTAAATTTGGTTTTACATTTCAACTTGAGAGACTTTGCTTTTAAGCAAATCGATTTTAATCATTTTATCTTATTGTCAAGATCATTATTCTTGGTATAACTTTAATCTTGTAACTGCTGTATTTTTTTAGGTTACACATTTCTGTTTTGTCATGTGTCAAATAAACTTGCTTTCTTTACTCACATTAATAATTAGTATTCCTAGTTGCCAGATAAATAGTAGCTCTTTCTATGTGACACTTTCTATGTGACAAATGTTTTGTGAAGATTTTCTCTTTTAAGTCTCCTAACAATCTGTGAGGGAGATACTCTCATTATTTCTGCTATACAGGTGAGAAACCTGAGCCTGAGAGAAATTGGCAGCTCACCCAAGATCACAACACATAAGGAGCAGAGTTGAATTTAAACCCAGAGTGTTGGACTCTAAGGCTAGTGCTCTTAACTGCTGGGCTGATCTTCTTCCCACATATTAAATCGGGTAATTTTCATGTTATTATCCCATTTTACAGATGAAGTAAATAGCACCCAGAGCATGGAAGTATGTCACACCCAGCTAGTGAGCCATAAACTGGGATTTCCAATCCCCAAGGTCTGACTGGGAAGATTACAGGATCTTTATTTCCTTGAGAAATTCTGTTTTAATCATTTATAATTTTGCAAGACACAGCAAGTATAGTAGATAAAAATCCAAAACTGGGGCTAGAGACAAAGCCTGACATTGAATTCCCCACTGGGCTACTTTCCTGCCCTGGGTCTTTGGACAAATTGCCAAACTCTACTGAAGCCCGGGTTCTTCCTCTGTAAAGTGAGAATGGAAATTGTAGTCCCTGCCTAAGCAAGATGTTGTGAAATTAAGTAAGATACTGCATTTGATATGCCTGTAGAGTAAGTGGGATAAGTTGCTCCACAATAAATTTTATGTTCTAAAATTTTAAGTCATTTAACTAAAAGGAAGAATGGATGCTATTTTGCAAAAGATATGAGGACTTTGGAAACAAATGGAAAACGCTTTTATATTCAAACGCCTGAAGAGATTTCACATGGAAGAGGAAAAATACTTATGCAGGGCTTTCCTCAAAGACAAAAACTGAAGCTGTGGTTGGAAGAGATAGAGAGCCTGATTTCATTCCAACTGAAGACATTTTCTCACAATCACAGCTATTCATAAATTCTCTGAATCTAAGGAAGTTTGAGTAGAGGCTGGTGAATCCCTTCTTGGGTGGGGTGGGTCTGACTCAAGATTTTTAGGACAGAGGTCTGCAAACTACAGATGCATGCCTTGTCATGCATGGGAAAACAGTGTGTTGTTGCAAATTAATCATTTATTAATTAATAGTATTTATTGAGAGTCTAATTTATAAAAAACAATTTATGAACCCCTGCCCTCCTAGAGCTTACATTCTAGAGGGAGAAGGCAGATGATAAAATAATTAATGATGTAGAATGTTGAAGGGTTATAAGCAGGATGGAAATAAAAGACTAGAGTAAGTTGAAGGAGATCAGGAGGGCCAAGGTGAGGGTTGAGGAGTGCCACGGTGAGCATTGTAATTTAAAACTGAGTGATTTAGAAGACCTCCAAAAGGTGACATTTAGGAAATGCTTGAAAGCAGGGAGGGACTGAGATGAGTCACACGTGTTTTGGGAGAAAAGCTTTCCAAACTGAGAGAACATTCCTTCAAAGGTACTGAGGTACCAACTATCTCGTGTTCTGAGAAGAACAAGAAGGCCAACATGACTGGAGCAAGGGGAGCCATAGGAAGACTTGTGAGGGATAGTAACAGAGAAGCAACAAAAGGTTGGGCCATGTAAGGATTTGAATGCCGTTGTAAGTATTTTGGTGTTTATTCAGATTGAAGGATTTCAGGGGTAATAACTTTCCCTTAAATAGGCTCTGTTGACGTGTGAAGGATATACTACAGGGGCAGGAGTAGAAGCAGAGAGGCCACTTAGGAGGCCATTGCTGTAATCCAGCTAAGCCATGATGATGGTTTGGACCATGGTGGATGCTGTGGCCATGAAGGGAGGTGAGCAGATGCTGAACGCATTTTGAAGGTGGAACTAGCAGATTGCATGTGGGTATGAGACATATAGAAGAATCGGTGAAGACCAAGGTGAGGAAGACTGCAGATTGGATAGGTATTAAGGTGGAAAGAGGTTCGCTTTTGGAAATTCTAAGACTGAGGTGTTTATTAGGCATGGAGATCCCTGAGAGGGAGCGACCAGTAAGAGAGATGGAAAACCAAGTCTTTTAGTGTCCTGGAGCCAAGAAAAATAAAAATAAAACATAGCAAGGGAAGAATGAGAAACTGAGTCTGAAGACTGAGAATTGACATTCATTAGGACCTGAGAACAGTTTCATTGGAATAGTGATGGTAAAAGTAAAGTGATTTAAAAAAAAAAAAACTTAGGAATAGAAATTGGAGGTAGCGAGTATATACTGAACTACACTCTAAGACAATAAGAGATTAACTTGAAATTCATATTACTGGAGAAATCTTATTTTCTTATATTATTCTTTGGATTTTTCAACATTCCATGACTTTTTTTTCTCTCTCTTTTTCAACTCATCCCTAGAGGATGATCAATACATGATAAGAAAGAGTAATTAATAACCCCAAAACTTATTTGTACATAATATGTCTGAACCAATAGGATATTAAATCAAGCGTAGCTTGAACTCAGCTCTTAACCTACTTTATGGAATGATCCATTATATAAATTACACATTTTCAGATACCTCTCATCATGGTATAGACTTTTAATATTATGAACAATTATATTTAACAACTCAAATATAAACAAATTGATTTGTAATTTTCCTAATGAGACTTCCTATGCTAATATTTGACTCTAAAGTTGTTTTGATCTCTCAAAAAGCCTAACATGCTGATCTTTCAGTTTGTTCTACGGAAGAATAACCTTATTTGGCAAAGAGAAGAGTCAAATTTGAAAAATATTCTTTTTTATTTCTGGCCTTAAAAACAAGCTCCTGGGACTTTAATGAGGAAGCTACTCCAATGTCAGTAAGGATATTTTAGTGAACATCCCAACAGAGAGCCTCAGGCTGCTCTTTTCTCACTAACTAGCGTCTGTAAATAACACAAATGATGGCAGGTTCTGACTCTCAGGACATAAAGACCAAATTGTACAGTAAATTTCAGGTTATTGTGTTTCATATCAGAAATTCTTGTTCTATGTTTAGTGGATGATCAAACATCCCTGAAGCACCACTTTGGTTTATGTTTTATGTACCTCTTTCTTCCTGCCATACCTTTCTCGACTTTTCTCATTCTGCCTCTCCTGATGGCTTTTAGTCAATCCAATGACTTCTATTTATTGATGACCTTCCATGCCTGTGTCTTTTGGTACCTGCTTAATTAATTACTACATGGGAGTAGCATTGACATAGAGCCAACAAAAGACAAAAAACAAAACAAAACCCTCCAAATAGGTCTGGAGCAAATGAGCGGATGTGGGGGCTAAAAGAAAGGAAGTACATCTTGGACATGGAAACTATGGAATAAACTCTGTACACTTGATGACTGTAGATCTGCTTTTCATATCCTAAGAGGTAAGAAAATATTAGTGAAATATGGTGCTGATCCCTGATTACAGTAGCAAGCATTTGTGTATGGCCCTGAGCTGGACAAATATTGCAGAGATTACATAGATGAATGCAATGAAGTCTCCACTTTCTAAAGTCTAGGATCTACTCCAGAAGGAAAAAAAAAAAAACAGAAATAAAATATCAAGTGCCTCCCTAATAAAAGTAATCAGGGACAAGGTATTACATGAGCTAAATAATCCATATGAGCCAAAATATTAGTTAAATTTAGGTCAATATTTTTCTTTATGAAATGCCTTCTTATTAAAGATTTTATTGTCTTTAGTATTTTAGGAATACTTATAATCATTTCTCAGCCACACTAGAGAAAATAAGCTTCGCCTTTATCCCGAGTGGGTATTGCTTCAAGAGCCACCTCCCATCTCTGCCCCTGGGCTCATGTGTTTCTAGCACCCTCCAACTCCCATCTCCCTGGAGGAGAAATAAAGGAACAAGGCCAGCTGTGAAAACTGGGACTTCTTGCTTAGGGACCAATGTTAACAACCACTTCCTGGAACTCTTAAAATGGGTCAAGATATGCCTGCCTGAACTTATTAGCAGGAAATAAAAATTGTGCTTCTCTTCTGACTAATCACAATGTTCAACTTGATCCCAATGTTCGCTTTTTTCTACCCCATCTCCAAACACAGAGATGGGGTCTGAAACCTGGAAATTCACCTGGAAACTCATAACCAAGCTGACATAAGCAATATCAGATGAGCATAAGGGACCCTTAGCAAGTCCTGAAATCACAGTTAAATCGCAGGCAACAGTCAGAGAGCATTTATTTACCATTTTTACAGACCATTGGATTTCCAAATGCTTCTGCAGAATTACTTTTAATTAGAGCAAATTAATCACTTGGTAGATTTTAGCTTTGATTCTCAATAACCTTAAGATTAAATAATTTTTTTTCTTTTGCTGAGTATTCACCCATTGCCTAAATTTAGAAATATCTAAACAAACTAGAAAAGAGTGGCATTTGTGTAGCATTTCCTCTGATTTGTGTGGCTGTGAAACAATTTTCACAGTTCCTTTCAAAGATACCTGCCATAATGGCAGAGGTATCCCATTTAATTCCCGCAATTTGGTATTAGATAAATTTCTGTCATTGCTTATTCCTCAGGATCCATAGTCTGTTTTGCAGATTGGGGTTGATATTCAATAGTATTTTTAAAAAATGATTTTATCTCAACGAATAGTAGGGAAAGCTACAGCATTTCATGAAGCTGGAATTGTGATAACTTGAACCTGATTACAAAGCTCTTAGCTAATATATTTTTTTTTAATTCCAGGCGAGGAACTCATAATAAGAACAAATCATAATAATGCTACCAGGTTGTCTGCTTTCCTGCTGTGGTGGACATGTACTCCTGAATTCAGTGTGATTCAAGTAATGGGATCACTGGATTCTGACATTCTTGTTTATCCCTCATTTTCTGTTATTTTATTCATCTCTCATTTACTGGATTTTGTCAGACAGCTCTGACCTTGGGTTTTCTTTTTATTATTATTACTTCTGGATAACAGTGTGGACAAACATCTGCTTCTGCAGTTGGCCAAGGTTATCTGCCAAGAACAAAACGCAGATTTCTTAGCATATTTCAAGAGAAAATCCTTAAAAAAAAGATTTCATGGGAATGAGAATATTTTGCAGTTAAAAAATAGTGGAAAATATGTCCCCTATTTTTGGAGATGAAAAATATTTATGAGTTATACATTTGCTTGTTGGATGAGAACAAAATCTCTGTCTCACCTTACCTATTTAGACATGTCTGCATTTGATCCTGTACAGATTTCAAAATGTTCTCCTAAACAATAATATTTCAGAATGCTTTCTTGCTTAGGTTTGTATTCACAAACCTCTGTAGGAAGTAAATAGCACTTTATTTGTTCATACTTTTTCATTTTAATGAACTCCTCAAGCACATGTGCCTCTAGGGTTACTCGTACTTTGTACAAATGTGTATACCATTGAGAATAACATGTTTCATGGATATAAGTAAGGAGGTGGTCTCTGTCTGCAGGTGAAAAAAAAAAAGATATCATGTGCAGCCAGTGTTTAAAAAACCACTTATCATCTTTAAGAGGTATCTATGGCCAGTCTTTCTTACAGATTGTGGAAGATCGAAGACCTAGGGGCAAGGGAAAAGAAGTCCTGGAGACTGTTGGATTTTATTTATGACTTGTCACTTCATGATATCTTTGATACTTATTATTACCTAATTTGTCTCTATACAAAATGTTATTAGGGGGTCACACTGTGTGTCTGTATCTTCTCTATTCATATATCTGCAGAGGAGTTAATTCAGACAATATGCTGATATTTTATACTTTTAAATTCCAGAGGAGAAAATGAGCCACTTTCTTAGAAACACGACCAGGGTAAAAAGTGGAAATTAATTCAGATTACATTTCATGAGTCATGGCCAAACTCTCATCTTTTATAGCCTTATTAAGAAATGTTATGAAAAGCCTCTTGCCTATCTTTATGCATAAGCTTTCTGATTTTTACAAAATCTTGTTTCAAAATTCATATAAGAAATCAAATAATCAAAAAAAAAAAAAGAAATCAAATAATCTGTTTTAACATGGTAGTTATGTATGGCTTCTGACTACTTTTAAAATGAGTGATTCATAAATCCACTAATTGTTTCCAAGGAAGTTTCTCTTGTATGGACAGGTTTTTTTTTTTTTTTTTTTTTTGTTTTGTTTTGTTTTGTTTTACTAAATGTATTTGTGTAAGCTGCCTTAAACCATTTCTGAATTTCTTATTGTTAAGAAATAAGTGAGTAGATTGTCCCCCTCTCCCCCACCTGAAATCATGCATGCCTTTACTTTGATTTCCAGATATCAAACTTGATGTGAATAATCTTGATGTTGAAAAAGCCATCCCTAAAATTAAATGACTCTCTATTTACCCCAGTTCCTTAACTCAATATTCAATCTATAGCAGTTAATTTTAGTAAGATCAGGTTTAGAAAATATATTACATATTATATGTCGTTATATTATATATTATGTATAATATATAAAAATATATTATAGGAACTGTTTAATGCAAATCCAGCATTTTGATATAACACCAGTCCATATCTTATGTCCATATCTTATACAAATAGGTCAGCTCTATTTTCTTTGAATTCTGAAGAATATGAGTTTCTAATCCTAGGAATGTTATAAAACAGAACTTGTAAAGGGCTGGCTGAATTGATGTCAAGGAGTGAGTTCTTTACACGTGCCCTGGGGGTTTAGATGATGGTGAAATCTCATCTTGGGGCAAGAAGTGTGTGTGTGTTGAGAGGAGGATGCTTATTTCCAGAAATTGGAAGGTTCCATACATAGAGAAACATTAAGAATAACTTAAAGTTTTCCACTGTAACATATATGCTCTAATGACTTTCATAAAATCATGTTCTGTTTTAAATACAATATAACTGCATTTAAAAGTGGACCAAAGGAAAATAATCAGTCATAGTTGCACTAGTTTACTGTTAACCACTGTTCACATTCTGCTGCATTTTCTTTCTATTGTCTTTTATTTTCCATTATTTTATGTTACAAATGCCTTATTTAACAAAGTTTTTTCAGGCAGGTAATAACAGATACGTAACAAGTATTTCATGTGCATTATCCCATTACTTTTGCACAAACATATGTTTGAGGCAGGTACTACTTATTATCTTTGTTTTATACACAAGAAAATTGAGGAAGGCTTATAAAGGTCAATTCAATCCCCAAGGACATATGGCTAGTAATTTGCAATGTCTGGCCTCGAATCCAGGAAATCTAACTTCAGAGGTCTTGATTTGAATGTTACGCCACATTATATTTCTGAAGAGTTATTTTTGTAGACTGAAATTAATGGATTTACATTGATTGAAGATAAAATTTTGTTTTTTTTTTCCAGAAAGAACTCAACTCTATTTCTCTGTTAAACATATAAGTTATAAGCTCCAAGCTAGTTTAAATAGATGATTATACTGTTCAAATTATTGGTCTATAAAATAATAATAATAATATTTTTAAAAATATTTTATTTATTTTAGAGAGAGAGTATGTACAAGTGTGGGGAGGGGCAGAGAGAGAATCTTAAGCAGACTCTAGACTGAGCATGTAGCCCAAGGAGAGGCTCAATCCCAGGACCCTGATCACGACCTAAACCGAAATCAGGAGTTGGGTCCTCAGCTGGCTGAGTACCCAGGCACTCCATCAGATAAATTTGATATAATAAAATTATTTTTATGCAATAATAACAGTAATTATAATAGATTATGGTTAGCAATATCCTTGATGAATATTTGGCTTAGTAACTAAGTTAAAATATGTTTAACTGGATTGCTTTACCTGTATTTTTGACTAAATTTTGCCTTCTCCTGTGTAGCTCCTCAATCCTTCCCTTTTCTTTGTGGATGCCTAGCTTCATAAATGAACATATTTAGTGCTGCAAAGATACTTGCATACTGTGAAATATTTCTTCTTTGATTTTTAAAAGGGATTGTGGCAAAATTAATCTTGCTACCTTTTAAAATTTATTCCTGAACTATAAAGCCACAATAATGCTTGAGATTTCTGATTGTACAGAAAGTGAAAATTGGAGAAGGCATGAGTGAATTGCAGTGAAGAAGGTGTAACTTACAAAAAAGTCAATCTGAATTTTTATTGCCCAGTTTTGAGGGCATAAATCATTATTTTATTAAGAATGTGATTGTTCTATGTGTAACTATCTTTTTTATATTCAGAGCAAGACATTAGCAACAGCCCAAGCAAACCCTTCAGTGCTTTTTGGAGCAAATTGCAATGTTGAGAACTAGAAGAATGGTGTGAAGAAAGCTGACTTTGACAGTTCAGCAGCTGCATAAAACCTGAAGGAGGTTTGGCTTTTCCTACATGCTTATTTATTAGAGTACAGAGTAATAATAACACAAGTTTGCCTTATTAACATACTATAATGTATTCCCAGGTCCTCAGGGTGAAATGCAGAGGGGAGGATTCCTTTCCTGGAGATGAAATTGGGAGCCCTCTCTTCCACATTGGCTGTAATCAGAGCAGAAATTGAAATGACGCTACCCCACATATATTTTTGTGAGGTTTACTGGCCTTACAGTATAGTAGCCAATGGAGCAAAAACAGTAGGTTAGACACAACTGATGCCTGGGGATAGCTGGCTCTGTCACTAACTGAAGGGTTAACTTAAGAAATAACCCCTCTGGGTCTTAGTTTCCTCATCTGAGCACAATGGGAAGATTGGATTGTTTGATCTCTTCTAGTAACACATTTATGACATTTCCAGTACCTCACAGTTCTTCATCTGGTGCTGAGCACATAGGAAGCCATGAAATAGCTGCTGATTGAGTGACTGTTAAATCAAGAGTAGGGAGACCTAGGGATAACCACATAACACAGAAGGAAAAAGAATACAAACTTCACACAGGTGATGAGATTATAATAACACATAGATGAGATTGAGGAAAAAAGGATTACACAGCTCATGTTTTAATGGCAGTATTTACACCTAAGTGGAATCCTGGCTTAAGTGATTCCTAACATAACTTTTAAATTCTTCAACAGGTAGTGTAATATTATGATTGCGTGTCTCCTTCTCCAAAGATATGTGGAAATCCTCACCCCCAGTGGCTGTGAATCTGATCGTATTTTGAAACAGTCTTTGTAGATTTCATCAATGTAGGATGAGGTCATTAATCCAATGTGACTGATGTCCTCACATGAAGAGGGGGAATCTGGCCCAGGAAAAGGCCACATGAAGATGGAAGCGAAGTTTGGAGTGATTACACCTACAAGCCAAGGACCGCCACAGACTGCTGGCTGTCAGTAGAGGCTAGGAAACAGGCAAGGGATAGATTCTCCCACAGAACCCTGAAAAGAAATTAATCCTTCCACTGCCTTCTTTATTTTATTTTTAAAAAAGATTTTTATTTATTTGAAAGAGAGAACAGAGACAGAGGAGGAGGGAGAAACAGGCTCCTCGGTAAGCAGGGAGCCTGATGTGGGGCTTGATCCCAGGACCCTGGGATCTTGACTTGAGATGCTTAACTGACTGAGCCACCCTGGTGTGCCTGGGCTACCTTCCTTTAGAAGTTCTGGCCTTGAGAACTGTGAGAGGATAACTTTCTGTTGTTTTAATCTGCCCAGTTTGTGATAATTTATGGCAGCTCTAGGAACCTAGCATAGGTAGGCAACTTCTTCCAAGTCATTCTGTGTTGAATGATAGACCTAAAACACATCCCAGTGATAGAAATAAGCCCTGCTAATCAGCTAAATTGATGACTAGAGAGGGAGTCTTTTCATCTGTGTTTAGGAGCTCTATTCAACAACCGCCCTGAAATACCAATCTGTAAAATCTGCAAGACTCTCCTGTTTTTATTTTTGTAAAAACAATTTCAAAGTTTAACTATCTCAAGATTTAAAGAATCATGCCTAGAGGTACCTGGGTGGCTCAGTGGTTGAGTGTCAGCCTTTGGCTCGGGTCATGATCCTAGGGTCCTGGGATAGAGTCCCACATTGGGCTCCCTGCAGGGATCCTACTTTTTCCTCTGCCTGTGTCTCTGTTTCTCTCTGTCTCTCATGAATTAATAAATAAATATTTTAAAAATAAAAAAAAGATAAAGAATCATATCTAGTGTTCAAGATTCAAATATCCAGGTATACATATGTGTGTGTTTGTGAGGATAAACAACAACAAATCTCAGTGAGCTACAATGAGGCTTCCCAGTATGGCTGATTAGCTCTCGTAGCAATAATATCACATTATTTTTCTGTTGGCATGTAATGGTATATATAATGTTTCCCGTCACCTTTTCCAAGTTCACCTCTACCCCCCAAAACCAAGGGACATCTTTGGGGTATCAATCTATCTAAATGGCTTAATAAAGACATGAAAAGAATAAGTATAAATTGATCTACCAAGTGTTGTACACTTAAATATCAGCACTGTGACAAGTGCATTGGAGGAATAACAAAATATAAAAGGATAGTTCCTGCCTTCCAGGAACTTAAAATGGAGTGAAAACAAAGATTAGGAATGCAGAGCCTGGAATCGGATTGCTCTGGCTTTGACAGGCCTCACTCATACTGTCTTTAAGACATTGAGCAAATTATCCTTTCTCTGTTTCATTCCTTCATTCATAAAATGAGGTTAATGATAGTAGATACTTTATTTATTTTTAAAGATTTCATTTTGTTTGTATATATATATATATATATATATGTATGTATATATTTATTTATTTATTTGAGAGAGAGCAAGCACAAGCAGAGGGAGAGGGAGAAGCAGACTCCGCACTGAGCGGGGAGCTCCATGAGGGGCTCCATCCCAGGACCTGAGATAATGACCTGAGCTGAAGGCAGATGCTTAATGAACTGAGCCACTAGGCGCCCCAATTCTTATTTAAAAAAATTTTTTTTAACTATCTCTACACCCAAAGTGGGGCTCAAACTTCTAACCTCAAGATCAAGAGTCACATAGCCTTACTGACTAAGCCAGCCAGGCACTCTTGGTAGTGGCTACTTTATATGCCAAAGAAGTTATTTGTGTTAAATCAAGTACTTGGCTTATAGTAAGTGCTTAATAAATATTAGCTATTGTTACGTTACTGATAATACTTATGAAATTGGTTATAAAACATTAACCAGATAATCTTAAAGCGCATATATTTTATATATACATGAAATATATATACATATATACATACATATATTATATCTATAAAATTATTAATAATTAAAACATATATTATATCTATAAAATTTTACATGTAAGTATGAAATAGAGAAGACTATTGGGGATAAATGCTAAGAAGCATCATTGAACCCTGAAACATATGGAGCTCATTGCATATTAGACAACAATTTTAATCTTGGTAGAGACACCAGTATCATAGACCAAGAAAGAAAGGCTTACAGGAGAGTTCTGTAAAGAAAAGTCTCTGTCCAATTAATTTTTTTCATCAACTTGGTGGAAAAGAACAACTTGCAAATTTCTTTTCTTAAAATTTTCTATTTGACTAAATGTTTTTCAGAGGATTTCGGTGAATATCATGCTCATTGCTTAAAAATAATTAGAAAAGTAAAATTTAAGACACCAAATTTCAGTTAGGATAATCATCCCCTAAAGATATCCACAAGTGAATCTTTAGATTCTATGAATGTTTTACTTTACATGGGAAAGGTGACTTTGCAGATGTGATTAAGTTAAGAATCTTTAAAAGGTGGCTGAGAATATAGCAGATTATCAAAATGGACACATTCTAATCACATATGTCCTTAAAAGCAGAGAATTTTTCCCTGCTATAGTCAGAGAGATATGACTACAGAAGAATAGTCAGATAGATACAAATTTCCTGGCTTTGAAGATGGAGTGAGGAAGCCATGAGTAGAGGAATGTGGGTGGTCTTTAAAAGCTAGAAAATGCAAGAAAATGGATTATTTCTTAAAGCCCCCAGAAAGAAATGCAGCCCTGCTGACATCTTGATTTTAGACCTCTGAGACCTGAGTCAGACTTTTGACCTACAAAACTGTAAATAATAAATCTGCATTGTTTTAAGCCATTAAGTTTGTGGTAATTTGTAACAGCAGCAGTGGAAAGCTAATCCATCAGCTATTGCACATTATCAAAACAAGTTAGGAAAAGGAATTCTTCCCTGCTCTCTATCTACTGCTTTTTCCTTTGGTCCTTTAATTGTTTTTTAATAGGTAGGGGGGAAGTTCCTCTTCTGCACAAGACATAGTAGCAAGTACTGAAAATACCCTCCTGCTTGTCAAACACACACACACACACACACACACACACAAATGAAACTGGTATATAAAAACTCGTTTCAAGATAAGGGACACAGATAAAGTGAGGCTCATTTCCCCAATTTACAGACCCCAGATGCAGCACAGGGTTGGGTACCCAGGCAGAGCCAAATGCACTCCTTGAGTTGAGAAGTTGGGTCTGAGAGAGTTGGGTCTGGGGAGAATAGGAGACTAGAGTTCTTAGGACAGAGTACTGGAGACAGGAGAGCTGCACAGAGTTAGATCTCTGGAGTTCTTAAGATGGCCCCTGTGAATATTCAACAGAGCACTGATCAGAGCATGCAAGTGAAGAAGAAACTATCTAAGGCTGAGAAAACAACCAACCAAAAGGATTAGAGAGAACAGTGTCTGGCACTCACACAGGCCTGGGAATGAGTCCCATTTCTACTAGCCAGAATGGAAAAACTCATAATTCAAGAAAGGTCTTGCCCAAGTACTAGGAAATTATTAGCCCTAGAATGAATGCTTCTCTGCTTCTGCCTAAAAAAATCAGGAAGGCAAGATCCAAAAAGTTTAAATTATTTCCAAGTTCCTTAATTGCATCTCAGAATAAAGCAAACAAACTAGGCAAAATTCATCATGTTTGTTATTAAACAAGATTACCAGGCATGCAAAGAAGTAGGAAAACATAATGCATAATGAAGAGAAAATTCAGAAAATCAAAATTGACCATAACTGCCACAGTGATAGAATTAGCAAAAAAGGACATTGAAACAATTTTAACTGTATTTCATATACTCAACATGTTCTATGTCTAGGGGCACAGAAAAAGATTTAACTCAAAATTTAAGAGATGAAAACTGCAATGTATGACCTGAAAAATATCTTGTAACAATAGATGAACATTGATGGAAAAAAACATTAGTGAACTTGAAGACATAATAACAGAAACTATACACAATAAAAAGCAAAGAAAAGAGGATTTTTAAAATGCAAAGCATCAGTGAGTTGTAAAAAAAACTTCAAGCAGTCTCATGTACTTATAATTCAGGTTCTTGACGAAGAGAAGTGGAGGGGCAGAAAAAATATTTGAAGAAATAATGACCAAGAATTTTCCAAACTTAATGAAAATCTATTCCACAGATAGGAATCAGTTTATCAAAAGCATATAAGAATTCTAAACATTTGTGCCTCAAGTAAGAGCTTCAAAATGCATGAAACTGAGTGGATAAAACTGCAAGGAAAGATAGAAATATCCTCAGCAGTAGTCAGAAATTTCAGTACTCCTCTCCCAGTAAATAATAGAGCAAGTAGAGAGAAAATCGACAAGACTATGGACTTATCAACACTATTAACCAACTTGATCTATTTGATATTTATAGAATATTCTACCAAACAAGAGAATACTATGTTCTCTTTTCAATTGCACATGGAATATTTACCAAGATAAATCATATTTCCAGTCACAAAACAAATTCCAATCAAAATCCCAGTAGGTATTTTGTAAAAATTGACAAGCTGATTCTAAAATTCTTTTAGAAGTACAGAAAATTTAGAATAGACAGCACAACTTTGAAAAATCACAATTTAAAGGCTAGTACTAATTGGTTTCAAGACCTCTAATAAAGCTATCAGCAATCATATAGTGTAGGTAGTATTGCCATTAAGATAGACAAATAAAAGGCTCCTTGCTCAGTGGTGAGCCTGCTTCTCCCTTTCCCTCTGCCCCTCCTCCCACTCTCTCTTTCTCAAATAAATAGGTAAGATCTTAAAAAAAAAAGCAAAAACCCAAGATATACAAATAGATCAATGAAAAGGATAGAGGGTACAGAAATAGACACATACATAGAAAATGGATTTTTGACAAAGATGAAAGAGTAATTTCATGGAAAAAGAATAGTCTTTTCAACAACTAGTATAATAATACTATAATTAATTATTAATTATTAATTAATTATAATAATTGATATGCAAAAATAAAAACAAAAACAAAATACTTTGATCCATACTATCTCACAATATACAAAATTAACTTAAAATGGATTATAGACCTAAATGTCAAACCTAAAATGGTTATACTTCTAGCTGTAAATATGGAGGAAAACCTTTGTGACCTTGTGTTAAGCTAAGATATCTTAGATACATGAGCAAAAGCATAATCCATAAATTGATAAATTGGATTTCATCAAAATTTTAAAAATCCGCCCTTCAAAATACACTCATAAAAATGGAAAGACAAGCTATATACTAGGAGAAAATTCAAGGACTTGTGACTTCAAGAACTCTCAAAACTGAATAAATTTAAAAAAAAGAACCAACCCATAAAAAATAGGCAGAAGATCTGAAGAGACAGCTCTCAAAAGAAGATTATGGATGATAGATAACCATATAAAAAGATGTTGATTCATCAGTTATTAGGCAAATGATAATTAAAACCATAATGTGATGTCACTGTAGACTGCATAAAATTATTAAAATTATTATTAAAATTTAAAAGACCAACCATGCCAAAAGTGGGCGAGGATATGGAGGAACTAGAGTACCCATTAGCTGATGATAGGAATGTAAAGTAATGCAACCACTTTGGAAAACTGTTTGGAAATATTTTGAAAGTTAAATATGCAAGTAGCACACGATCTAGCCATTCCATTCCTAGGCATTCACCCAAAAGAATTACCAAAAGTCTTGTACCCAAATGTTCACAGCAGCTTGATTTTGTAATGAACGGAAATTGAAAACAATCCAAACGTGTATCACCATGTGAATAGATAAACAAGTGGTGCTATATCCATACAACAGAGCACTAGTAGGTAATAAAAAGTAATGAACTATTCATACAAGCATCAAGATAGATGAATTCTAAAATAACTATTCTGAGGGAAAGAAGTCAGACAGAAAAGGAGAACGTACTTTATGATTCCACTCATATGTAAATTTAGTTATATTTGTAGTCACTAATACCAGTCTTTAGTAATGTAATCTATACAGTCTGTAGTAACATAAAGCAGATCAATGTTTACCTGAGGAAGGGAGAAAGAAAAGGCAAGTTTGAGAATGGTGGATATATTTATTATTTTTTGGTTGTGGTGATGGGTTTCCCGGTGTGTACATACATCACTCAGGATAAACCGTGAGGATTAAATGCATTTATACAGGAAAAGTCCTAAAAAGTATGATAAGCAAATTCTTACAATTATTCAATATTAATAAAGCATCTGAATTAGAAGATTTCCTATACCAGAGTTTTATCATTTTTCTACTCAATTTCTCACACAGCCATTCTCCTCACCTTCAATGATTTGTTTTTCATCCTCTTTCTTCTGTGAGGTTTTTGTTTGTTTTTACTTCTACTTTTACTTTTCCTCTAATGATGCAGCCCTGCTGCTATGGAAGTCTACTTCTTTTGCTACCACTGGATTTCTTTGTCAGAGAAAACAATGGATAGTGTCATAGTCTCTGGATTAAAAAAAAATCAACCCAATAAATATTTTTTGGATGAAGAAATTTGTCACAAAATAGATGAAAAATGTGCCTGCTTCCCATAAACTCTCTTAAAGGTGTTTTATATGATTGACCAGCCTTATATTAAGAAACCCAACATTTAAATTGTACAAAGTAATAATAGGACTGAACTCACTGTCTTTCTAATCAATAAAAATAATTAGAGATAAAGAGATTTTTGATTATGTCTAGCACTATAAAATAACGACGGGGCAAAGGTAAGCTATTTCATAATTCAGCTTTTTGGTTTTTATTCACTCTGGGCTAAGGCAAGAAAGAGTGAAATAAACTACTAAATCCTATCTGCTCGTAGGTCATATAACTGGGATGCTGAATAAGAAATATAAGCAGCATTTTGGTTCTCCTACTTCATACAGGGGTATTAGAAGTGGAAGAAAAGAGAAGCACAGTGTGTCAACTCAAATAATCCATTCTTTATGTTCTGTCTTTTCTTTCCAGTATAGAAAGGAGAAATCCAAAGATGAAGTAAAATGATTGTAGCAGTTCTCTCATCTAGGAAGGACTATGTTGGTGGCACTCAATAGCCCAGCAATTTTCTTTCCATTAAATGAAAGAGGAAGGACGTCTCAAGAGCAGTAGTGATCATTTAATATAGATTAAGAATAAATCAAAGAGCATTTCATCAGTGCCCTGTATTCCTTGTGTGTATAGCCAAACTTCTTCATATAAATTGAGTTTCATAAACTATTTTGTGGTGAACGTGTACTGAATACACAAATACCATAGCAACCGCTTATGTTGGTCTTATTCAACCACAGAGGGTCATATTAAATATATTGAAGGAGGGGAACAGACTCAACAATTTTATCAATACAGTCTACACTTAAAGAAACGTGGAAGTGTTATTCTGTACAGCGACTCATGAATGTTTCAGTATTTGTAGTCTGTTGCTTAAGAATATTGTGATTTATCCTTTCTTTATTGTTAATAAAATTGATTTTCTATAGAATTATTTGTGGCCATAATATCTTGAGCTGCAGCCACTATTCAAGGCAGTTTGGGCCATTATGTGGGTTAAGAACCTACACAAATTGTTTCCATCTTGGACCTTCTGTATCACCGTGGAAACTATCCATGAATTAGATGCTTGTGAATAATTTGTAGTCCTTGATCAAGCAAACTTTTGATGAATTAAGTCCTTTCATGACCCATTTTTTTTTTTTGGTGAATATTTCAGAACCTTTCCCCTTAAAATTAAGTGCCCAATTTAGTTTTGTTGGTTTTAGTTCTTTAGTTTAGTTACCTGCACGCTTCTAATCTTTGTTTTGTCAACTACACTTGCTTCTTGCAAATTTCTTTGCTTCCTCTTTCAGTTATGTGGTAGTAGAGAATGGATGTTGTGTGCTCTTAGGGAGACGATTCTCAATCTGACATTTCATTCAGTGCAGTGGTGCAAATAGACAAATGTGCTTTCAAGATCACCTCTGGCTCCTCTATCTCTTAAATAATTTTTGATATGAAATTAATTTTCGTTCCTCTTTCTCTGTAACAAACTTATAATGAAGCTAAGTGAGCAATCATTCTTATTTATAAGACCTAATCAAAGTATTTCAATCAAGTATTTAAAAACATTAACTTCTCTAATTCACACTATCTATTTTTATTAAAATATTTAGGGTATATAGTTACCTATGTATATGTATATATATTCAGAATTTATATAAAGAATTTATATATATATTTATAATTTTATCCAGGTATCTGAGTATATTCTACTACTTTAGGTAGTAGTATTCTAATTGCTTAATACTGATATTAGAGAATGAGTATACTAACAATTTAATACTTAAATACAAACTAAAAAAATTATTCCTATAGAACTTTAGTAATATAGACTATACTACATGAAAATGTGTGCCAAATCTGGATTTGTTAAATTAATAATTATTTAATGATTCTGAGAAAAAATACATATAAAAATTAATGTACAACCTTAACTTAGGAAATGTGTGTTATTTAAGGAATAAATTTTTAGGTTCTCAACACAGTAGTTTTTTTAATGAATCTTTTTTTTAAAGATTTTATTTATTTATTCATGAGAGACACAGAGAGAGAGAGGCAGAGACATAGGCAGAGGGAGAAGCAGGTTCGCTGCAAGGAGCCTGATGTAAGACTTGATCCCAGGACCCTGAGCCGAAGGCAGACACTCAGTCACTGACCCACCCAGGTGTCCCAGGAGAATGGTTTCTATTCAAGAAGTATGTTGATTTTAAATGGATCTGTACATTTTAAAGCAACTCCAGTATCACTTCTATCTAGTAACACTACCCCAACTATTTTTTTGAGGTAATATATGTATGAGGAAAAAATGAATTGTATTTTTTGTGTTTTCTACAATTCAGATAATTTTATTAGGTTTATTGACATATAATTCACAAGCCATATAATTCATCTATTTAAAGTGTGCAATGCAATGGCTTTTTGTATATTCACAGGATTGTGTAACCATCACTACAATCAGTTTTAGAATTTCTTCATTCCTCCAGAATGAAATCCTATACCCATTAGTAATCACTGGTCAATTATCTGACTTGTAGCTTCAGACTTAAGCAATTACTAATCTGTTTTGTTTTGTTTTGTTTTCAATAGGAATCTCTCAAGGAGTTTATTAGAAGTAGTGATTTCTGGGCTTCACCCCTAAAAGGTTCTGAATCAATAGATTTTGAAGCCCCTGAATCAGTGTATTTATCAAACACCTGTCTTGGTCGATTGAGTCACCATGACAGAATGCCATCAAGTGCTTGGCTTAAACAACAAACATGTATTTCTTATAGGTCTTGAGGCTGAAAAAATCCAGGATCAAGGTGCTGGCAATTCAGTTTCTGGAGGGGGCCTGCTTTCTGCCTTGCCGACATGGCTTTTCCTTGTGCTTGGAGGTAGAGAGAGAGAAAGCTCTGTTTTCCTCCTTGTAAGAGTAATCTTTTCTATTCATAAAGATATGACTGTTCTGGAACTTCTGTATAATAGAACCATACAATATATAATCTACTGTGACTGAGTTCTTTCATTTAGCATACTATTTTCAAAGCTATCCATATTGTAGCATGTAGAGATACTTTACTCATTCTTATTGCTGAGTAATATTCCATTGTACGGTGGCACTTCACATATGTACCCATTTGCCAATGGTTAGACATTTGACTTATTACCACTTTTTGGCTCTTATGAATAATTCTATTGATATCCAAAAAAACCCAATTAATGCATTATGAGGTTGAATTTGGGTAAATGGCCCACAGTGGGCTTTCCCCCACAAAGGGGGAAGGAACAAGCGAGTAGACCTTTTTCTTTGGGCAAAAGCTAAAAGGCAGGAGACTTTGTGTGATGTTACTGTGAGTGCCTCCCGCTGTATTAGTGCCATTGGAATAATACATTTGATATGATGGTAAAGAAGAAGAAGAAGAAGAAGAAGAAGAAGAAGAAGAAGAAGAAGAAGAAGAAGATCGCCGTAGACATTTTTGTGTGGATGTATGTTTTAATTTCTTACAGATACATCCTAGGCGTTGAATTGCTGGTCATATGGTAATTCAATGTTTAACCTTCTAAGAAACTACTAGACTGTTTTTCAAAGCCATTGCAACATTTTACATTCACCAAAGATTTATAAGAGTTCCAATTTCTCCATGTCCTTTCCAGTCCTTGTTATAGTCTGCCTTTTGGATTATAGTTATCCTAATAAGGGCTATGGAGTGGTATCTCCTGGTTTTGATTTGTATTTCCCTTCTGGCTAATAAGGTGAACATCTTCTTGTGTTTATTGACCATCATGTATCTCTTTTGGAGAAATGCCTATTCAGATTCTTTGCCCGGTTTTTAATTGGGTTGTCAATTTGTGGTTGGTTATAGACTTTTTTTTTTAATTAATTAAGACTCCGTACAGCTGTTTTTTAATTGGTGAGTTTTAATTGACTGTATAAAGAATGACTTCCACTTTTACTGTAGAGTCTGTTTTACTTAAGCCTAATATATAACACTGATTTTTATATAAAAGTATCAACCCAAGAAGTATCAATAAAATTTTATACTTTATGTAAAAATCAATAATAGCAGAACAATTAGCAATACTTTTAAAATAATGTTATTTTTTCTTCAAAGATAACATTTTTTAAGATAACATTTCTTGGGGAAAAAACACATCAAGAATATTTTAGAAAGCAAGAACTACTTATTGGCTAATAAACAATTGAACTTGATATGAAAACTTTTACAGTTCCAAGAGGACCTTGGCATTTAGACAATGACAGTATTGTTTGAGTAGAAGTCATTTTTTTAAATGACGCTAACTTTTCCCTATCCTGCTTTGGTAATTTTCTCCTGAATATCTGCATAGGAAGATTAACAGTGTCCACACTAGTTACATGTCTGAATTCTAAATGCTTGAAGTTGGCCGGATGTTATAGCAGGAAATAAAAATATTTTCTGCCGAACATCAGTATTCTAACATATTGATCCTGTAGATCCCTGGAAATATATATTTTATTTTTAACATGCAAACTCTTTGTAGAGTGGCAATTTCATAATATGTATGAAAATACTAAAAAAGTGGCTTAGAAGAAAGCAGCATTATTAATATCTTTTCTGAGACCATTCTCAAAGGGTCTCTAAGACTAATGTTACTTGTTATTTGTATTTTTGTTGTTGTTGTTGTATATTTGGCATTTTCATCATTTATACTCATCTTTCATAATAAAACACTCATTAAAAAACTTAAAACACTCCAGATTAGTATCTTTTTGTCTTTTAAAAATCCTTACATATAGCTAAAATTTTTCTTAAAGCTTTTACTATAAGTTTCTTGAGTCCAGAGAACCTGGTCTGTGGACCACAGAACTTGGCATATAATAAGTGCTTAATGCATGTTTGTTGAATGAGCGGATTAAAGCTACTTTTTAATTGGTGAGTTTTAACTGACTTAAGAAAATAAAAGATTTCCATGTAGTTAATGTAGATCCCATTCAACTTTGGCTCAAAATATAATATTGAGTTTATTTAAAAGCATCAGTATAATTTTATATTTATTAAATACGGCTCCTCCCCTCTACCCCAAATGAGGGTGCCTGGGGGGAACTTGGTCTGCTTCAACCCAAGAGAAATCAGGAGATTAAAAGTGGTTTGGGAAGGCCAAGAATTTCAGGGATTAAGGAAGGAGGAAATTCTGTGGGAAGGAGGGATAATTTGGCAACTGCGTGAAGGGATTGCCTTCTCCATACTGGCATCCTCTTAGCCCTCCTGGCGGGAGGTTCATCCTGCACCCCCTATGGACAAGTCTGGGCTGCCAGATGCTCCAGGCAGGTGGACAGGAAAGAGACTCACACAGGCTTGCTCTCCAGGGAGCAGGGCGCTGCCCGGCAGCTTCTCTGTCAGAGTGAGGGGGTCTTTGATCGCCACCTTGAAGTTTGCTTATAATTCATGCTTGATCACTACTGGGCTCCTTGGAGGTGGCATAGATCACTTTGCTCTTAAGGGGTGCAGACTCAGGGACCCATAAAATAAATAGCAGGTCCTCCTTCTGACTTTCTTTATTAAATTTTATGACATAGGGTATCTGGAAGAGTTATTGATGAAGAGGTGAATCAAACCTATATCTATGCATTTTTTCCAGCAGGGTTGTGGCTATTGGAGAAGCTCTCTGTAAGCCTTTGGCCAGCTAATCTCTCAGACCGTGAGAAGTCCATCTGGAACCACTGTCTGTTGCAGGTCACAGCCCTACTTCACACACAGCTTCTCAGTGGCTTTTGGTTCATTTCTTTTCAGATTCTCCCTGGGGAGAAAAGGAAAAAGGAAATACATTTACCTTTTACATATTATTTAGCTGATGATTTACAAACAAATAAACATTGATTATACTTGAAAAGATTGTAGACAACTTCAAAGCGTTTGTGCTGCACATCATTCCTTCAGGATTTTGAATATTTTTGGCAAATGCCAAATTAACACTGCAGCAAAGCTGTGTAACAATGACTCTACCAGCCAGTGCTGAGAAATACTGAGAAATAATAGAAACCAAAAGCATCTGGACACAAATCAATGATTTCAACAATTTTCTTTCACTTGTAAGAATGCAAGCAATCTTAGGCATGAGTTAGTATTTTTAGAGTGTTAGTTATAACAAGCTTCTTTCAATTCTAAGCTCAATTAAGAAATTAAAATTGTACAGAAAGGAACAAGCCTGACAATGAACCTCACTTCACCTCGATCAAGAGCACAAATGATTGATTTTTTTCCTCCCTAGTGATATGAAGATACTGGAGATAAGATATTTTTTTCTGCATTAAAAAAATTGAGAAAGTAAAATATGAAAAAGATTTTTGGGAGAGAAAAGACCTTAGAAATGTAATCTAGTGATTACTCAACTGTTCTTATTCTGCAGAGGAGGAGATTTAAGCCCAAAAATGTTCATATCACAAGAACAAACTTGAGAGACGAGGAAATAACTCTGAAAATAGATTACAGTAACAATCACATATCTACCAAAAGGAAAATATGCAAAAAATAGCCACTTGCTAAACATATGCTTTAAACTCATGGCCAAAGATGAAGAACTTCAGATAAACACTGCCCATTTTTCTGCTACAGAATTAGTAGCAAATTATCAGGGTTCCAAGTCTTTTAGTGATGAGAAATAAATATTAGGACTGGAGGAAAGTCTTCTAGTTGGTTTTCAGTAGCAAAAGAAAAAAAAAAGATATGTCAGGAAAAAAAGTGACTTCTATACTTTGATTGTAACGTCTTGTAAAATTTGCTTTATTATTCTCTTTTCTGTCTTGTCTCTCTCTGACACATGCACACAATTCTAATTTTTTACCTAAACTATTTGAGAGTAGGATGCATATGTCAGGTCCTGTAGCAGTTAATATTACAGTTTGTATTTCCTAAGAATGAGAATATTCTCTTATAGCTACAGTGCAGTTAACATATTGAGGAAAGTTAACACTTCAATCTAATCTACATTTTCCCCTTGTACGTGACTAATTACGTTAGTATTTAGTTTATTCTCTTTGGTTGTTTGTGCAAAAATAAGCAGATCTGTACATGTTTTCTTATTTCCCTAAATAGAATTGCTTCTACAAAAAGTCCATTAAATATAAACAAATGAAATGCAAAGCCAATTTTTAAGTAAAATTATTCTTATAGATTTTGAAATATTTTTATTCTTTCCTCTTTCTTTCTTCTTTCTTTCTTTCTTTCTTTTCTTTCTTTCTTTCTTTTTCTTCTTCTTCTTCTTCTTCTTCTTCTTCTTCTTCTTCTTCTTCTTCTTCTTCTTCTTCTCCTTCCTTCCTTCCTTCCTTCCTTCCTTCCTTCCTTCCTTCCTTCCTTCCTTCCTTCCTTCCCCCATTGTTTGGCACAAGGCAAAGCTAATTTCACAAGGGAATGATGTTGTGAGAAATGAGGAATTGATGAGACGTTCCAAACAGAATTAAAGTGATCAAATCTAAGATTAAGAAAACCAACTGTGGCTGTTGCTTGATGACAAAATGAGGATACGGTAGAGGATGGGGAGGCTAAATAAGGAGGTTAATGAGACTTTCCAAGAAGTAGATATTGAGAGCCCAAATCAGGGTCATGGCCGAAGGAGTAAAAAGTGGAGAAGGTATCCATGATCTGAATTTGGAGAATGAACAAGAGGAAGAAGGCAGAGATTCCATTGAATTTTGTAGCCTTGGAGGATATTGCTGTCATTGTCTGAATTGGGAAGAGAGAAGGCATAGATTTGGGGGATAGGGGGGAAGATGAATGGTTTGGTTGTGAACCTGATGAGTTTGAGGTATTAGTGTCCCATCCATGTGGAGAGGTCCAGGGCACGATGTGATAACATAAAAACACACAGGGAAAATACAGGGTGCTATGCAGATTGGGTGTTAAGGGAATGGCTTGCTGCATGGTTTTATTTTGTTGTTTTTCATACAGAGCCATTTTCTTTCCTTCGAGCCTACACACATGGGCCTTCTGTGAACAAGTGCTGATGCCTATAGGCTTCTTCATGGTTAAACTGGAAAGTGAGGCTGAACCATTATGGTCTTGCTTTTATTCCACATAGTTGCATGAACTATTTGAGTGTAGTGTAGCCTTGGTGAAGGCAATGTTCTACCTCAGGCATTTTGTAATAATGCATCAGGGTGTCTGTAAAGAGCTGTGGCT